>NW_022437169.1:532816-581223 GCF_009761245.1 Sapajus apella | reverse complement strand
AAAAAAAAAAAAAAAAAAAAAAAAAAAAAAGAATGAATTATGAAAATGAACTTGAAAAATGTCTATGATTTCAAAATAGTAGGATCATTTCTTTAAGGTGAATAGACACATATTGATGTCAGAGAAGAAAGTCAAACTGTTAATGTTACTTTAGAAAGGACTAATTAGGGTGGAGGAGAAAGAATTTAACTTAAAATTGCTGGGCATGGTGTCTCATGCCTGTAATCCCAGCACTTTGGGAGACCGAGGTGGGAGAACTGCTTGAGTCTGGGAGTTTGAGAGCAGCCTGAGAACATAGTGAGATCCTGTCTCTACAGAAAATAAAAAATTAGCCAGGTGTGGTGGTGCATACCTGTAGTCACAGCTGGGAGTATCATTTGTGCCTAAGAGGTAGAGGGTGCAGTGAGCCGTAATCAGGCCACTGCACTCCAGCCTGGGCAACAGAGCTAGGCACTATCTCAAAAATAAATAAATAAAATAAAATAAAAATAAAATGTGCTTCAGTATCTCTAGAATTGTTCCAATTAGAAATATTACTTTTATAAAATTAAAATAACACACACGGCAGGGCCTCTAATCCCAGCACTTTGGGAGGCCAAGGTGGGCAGATCACAAGGTCAGGAGATTGAAACCATCCTGGCCAACATGGTGAAACCCTGTTTCTACTAAAAATACACACACACACACACACACACACACACACACACACAATTGGCTAGGCGTGGTGGCACAGTCCTGTAGTCCCAGCTACTCAGGAGGCTGAGGAAGGAGAATTACTTGAACCCAGGAGGCAGATTTTGCAGTAAGCCGAGTTCGTGCCACTGTGTGACAGTGTAAGACTTTGTCTCAAAAAAAAACCACACACACATGCTAAAATATACATGTGTATAAAAAATTTCCCAATATCCAGAGAGAACTTCTGTACATATTTTTTATTTTCTTCAGTTGCTTCTCCATATGTCAGCATTTTTGCATGCATCTGAAAAATATAATTTTTTTTTTTTTTTTTTGAGACGGAGTTTTGCTGTTGTTGCCCAGGCTGGAGTGCAATGGCGCGATCTCGGCTCACCGCAACCTCCGCCTCCTGGGTTCAAGCAATTCTCCTGCCTCAGCCTCCTGAGTAGCTGGGACTACAGGCATGCACCATCATGCCCAGCTAATTTTTGTATTTTTAGTAGAGACGAGGTTTCACCTTGTTGACCAGGATGGTCTCGATCTCTTGACCTCGTGATCCACCCGCCTCGGCCTCCCAAAGTGCTGGAATTACAGGCTTGAGCCACCACACCCAGCCTAATTTTTGTTTTAAGACAGAGTCTGGCTCTGTTGCCCAGGCTGGAGTGTACAGTGGTGCGATTTTGACTCACTGAAACATCCAACTCGCAGATTGAAGCGATCCTCCTGCCTCAGTCCCCCAAGTAGCTGGGACTACTATTTTATAACTTTAGCCAGGTGAGGTGGCTATAAGTTATTATTTATTATTATTATTTTTGGAGACGTAATTTTACTCTTGTCACCCAGGCTGGAGTGGAACGGCAGGATCTCGGTTCACTGGAACCTCCGCCTCCTGAGTTCAAGCAATTCTCCTGCCTCAGCCTTCCAAGTAGCTGGGATTACAGGCATGCGCCAACACGCCCGGCCAATTTTGTATTTTTACTAGAAACCGGGTTTTACCATGTTGGCCAGGCTGGTCTCAAACTTCTGACCTCAGGTGATCCACCATCCTCAGCCTCCCAAAGTGCTGGGATTCTAGGAGTGAGCCACTGCTCCCTGCCTATTTTTTTTTTTTTTAGTGATGTCCCACTCTGTTGCCCAGACTGGAGTGCAATGCCACCACCTCAGCTCACTGCAACCTCTGCCTCCTGGGTTCAAGCAGAATGGGGATTTGCCATGTTGACCAGGCTGGTCTCAAACTACTGATCTCCAGTGCTCTGCCTGCCTCCGCCTCCCAAAATCAACACTTTACAGGCATGAACCAATTTGTATATGCTTTTTTTCATTATTATAAATGACACTTAAGAATATTATTGTACATTCATTATCTTTTTTGTTGTTTTTTGAGATAGAGTCTCCCTTTGTTGCCCAGGCTGGAATGTGAAGGCATGACCTTGGCTTACTGCAACTTCCACCTCCTGGGTTCAAGTGATTCTTGTGTCTCAGCCTCCCTACAAGTAGCTGGGACTACAGGCATTCGCCACCACACCCAGCTACTTTTTGTATTTTTTGTAGAGACAGGGGTTTCACCATGTTGGCCAGGGTGTTGTCGAACTCCTGACCTCAGGCGATTCGCTGGCCTTGGCCTCCCAAAGTGTTGTGTTGGGATTACAGGCATGAGCCACTGAGCCCAGCCACATTAGTTTTCAAATGCAGATGAACTAGGGACTGTGAATGTCTATTGTCTCAGGTGTGCTCCTAGGCACAGGTTACAAGCTTACAGGTACAAACTTACTAATGGGTAGAGAGACAGATAATAAGTATGTGGTCTGTAAATGCGGTTAATTTCCCCAGAACAGAATTCTGGAATACTGGTCTGAGAGGGTATAATTATTTTAAAATATTTTTGGGGCCAGGTACGTTGGTTTATGCCTGTAATCCTAGCACTTTGGAAGGCAGGAGGATCGCTTGATCCCAGGAGTTTGAGGTTACACTCCAGCCGGGGGAACAGAGTGAGACTCTAACTCTCAAAACAAACACACACCACCAAAAAAACTTTTGGCTCATACTGCCAAACTCACGTCCAGGAATTCTGAGGCGATTTATGTGCTTCCAACAGTATATGAGAGTGACTACCTCATAACCATACCAGACCCTACCTGTGTTTGAAGTTTATCATTTTAAACTGATTTTTGTTTAGTTAAAAACCCAGCCTCCCCTAGCACAGTGGCTCACGCCTGTAATCCCAGCACTTTGGGAGGCCGAGGCAGGCAGATCACGAGGTCAAGAGATCAAGACCATCCCAGCCAACTTGGTGAAACCTAGTCTCTACCAAAAGCACAAAAATTAGCAGGGCGTGGTGGGCGTGCCTGTAATCCCAGCTACCCCGGGAGGCTGAGGGAGGAGAATCGCTTGAACCCGGGAGGCGGAGATCACGCCACTGCACTCCAGCCTGGTGACAGAGCGAGACACCGTCTCAAAACAAAACAAAAAACCCTGCCTCTTATAGTTTTAATTTATGCAGCTTGGGTTAGTAGAATGGTAGACTTTTTTTTTTTTTCAGTCCTTCCTTCAAATAGTGAGTACTCTGCTGTGCTCTATTTGTGGAATACTCCTTTTCTTCTTCAGGGATGCTTGATATCTCTTTTTTTCACAGATGTTTGATATTTCCTTTTTCATCTATTGTGTTCTTACCATTTCTAGGATGTTTCTAGGCTTTCTATTCTATTTCTTGTTCTGTACCACACTGAAATGCCTGCGGTAGCTTTACAATTTGTTTTGATATCTGTTAGGGCAAGTCTACCCTCATTCCTGCTTTTGTTCCCACGGGGGGGAAACCATAGCTGTTTTCGGCTATTTTTCCAGGTGAACTTAGAATTTTGTGAAGTCCAAGAAATGTAAGGGTGACATTAAACCTAAACATCAATTAGGAAAGAAAGGTTGCATAATCAGCTTGGCGAAGGGTTACTGAATTGGTTTTTAATCTTGACTGGAGCTGGGGCACAACTTCCCTGTGAGGCAGACCTGGGCTCCTCTTGGACTTGGGCGACCTCGATAGTGGTGTGTTCCTTTGTTTGGTGTTCAAAGTAGAGAGAGGTCCATTAAGTAGCTCCCTAGAGAAGCAGTGGCGTGTCAGGCCAGCCCAGCCCCTGGGACGGCAATCTGCATGGCGGCCAGGAGCCAGGGTCCTGGAGGGCCGTCTCCGGCAGGCGCTTGACCCCTGGGGCCTACGAGGGGCTGCGGCCACCGGAAGGGGCTGGCTGAGCGCAACGTGCTGGGTCCTCCGCGCCCTCTGAGCAGGTAGGACCCACAGGGGTGCGCGCGCGGGGGCCTAAGGGGGGTTGGGGTTAGAGGAGGGGCGCTCCTTCTCTTTTGCACCCAAACAGCCCGGGTCTCCCCAGGAGCCCAGACTTCCGAGCTTGCAGTCTCACTGCGGGCTGAGCTCCCCGGCCACAGCAGGGAGCGTCGAACAGGGGTCGCAAAGGGACTGGGGAGGGGGCGCGCAGGCCGATAGAGGTCCCTAATTCGGGGCTCCTAGGGGTCAGGGTCAGGCTAACAGGGGGTCAGTCAACCCAAGTTTGAGGGGTTGGGCGTCAGCCTGTGGGGGGGCCAGGGTCCCTGTCCCGGGGGCTGGCATGCGGTCCCGGTACTTCGGGGGCGAGGTCGCGGTCCCGCGCTGGGGCTTGAGGTCGGGGTCCAGTTAGGCCTCCGGGGTCTGAGTCCCCGGCTCCTCTTGCGCACCCCTCCCCCACGGCGCCGGACCCTGGCAGCCCGCCCCGCCCAGTGCTCGGACCGCTCGTCGGCCCTGGCCCGGGCCCCGTCCCCACAGGCCCCGCCCCTACCCGAGGACCACGCCCCCTCACTGTCCCTTGGCCCCGCCCCGCCGCTCGCCCATTCAGATGTGGGTCAGGGGTGAGCGGGCGGCGCCGACGTCACAAGCTTCCAAGATGGCGCTGGGCGGGCGGCTGTGAGCGGCGCTCGGGGCGCGCTGGGCGGGGAGCCGAGCCGGGCCGGCGGCAGGCGGACGGGGCGGGCGCGTGCGGCACGAGCCGGGCGCCGAGGACAAGGGGCTGCTGGTAGCGCCGGCCGGCCGGCGGGCGGAGCGGCGCCGCCGACGCACACGAGGTGAGGGGCTGCCGCGGGGGGCAGGGGGCGCGGGGCGCGGGCGGGGGCCTCGGGCCGGGCGCGTCCTCGGGGAGAGGGGCGTGGGCGCGCGCGCGCTCGGGCGACGTGGGACTGCTCGCGTGGGGGGCGCGCGCGCGTCTGGCGGGCCTGGGCGGGGGCGCACGCGGGACCCTTGGCAGGCCTGGGCTTTGTGGGCCAGATGCCCCGAGGGTCGCGGGCTGTGGGACACCCGGGGCACAAAGCCCACGGGGCCGCGCCAGGCCCAGGGCGCTGGTCTGCGGAGCGGGGGTCGGCGGGCGAGCGGGCGCCGGCTCTTTGTGCCTTTTCATTAGCAATCTAATCCGAACAGCGTCGGGCGAGCTGCGCTGCCTGACAGGCGGGAGGGCTCCCATTATGCAAACGGCCCTGCGCCCGCGGTCGCCCCCTCGCTGGAGCATTTTGCGATTTCCAGAATTGCGGTCCTGCACCGTCTGCGGTCTCCTCTTGCCTCCTCCCCGCGGGAAGACTGGCCACGGCAGGGGCAGGGGCAGGGGCAGGCCTGGAGGGGCCGCTCCCAGAGGGCCAGGCTCTGCGGCTGGTGGGCTCACTGCCCTGCCCCCAGACCTCTCCTATAGGCAGCCGCTTGGCAGGAAGAGAGATGGGCTTGGGGGAGGGGGTCGGCTGGCAGGGGGAAGGGACCGGCTGGCTGAGGGAGGGGGCTGAGGGGCCCCAGCTTGTCACTCTCTGTTTATCTTCCAAGATGGTTCATATTCACACAGGCCTGGGTGTGTGCGTGGTGGGGGGAATGCCTCTCCCTGGGGGGCAGTGACTTGCGAGGAGGAGGGAATGAGGCCAGATAATGCTCCCAAAGGCCCCACCCAGAGCGGCCTGGGACTGCCTGGGTAAGGGAGCCCAGTGCTGAGCCGGATGGGTTGGAGTGGTGTTAAAGTTATTTATCCATGTCTTCTATCCCCTGCACCCCTAGTCTTTTCTAGTAGGTATTGCCAAGCACATCTGGAAAGCTACGTTCCCGATCCCCCACTCCCCCAAAGGCAGGAGGGGTATAACCCTGGGAGGCCACCCCTCTGACATATGTGCTGGGGGGAGGGGCAGAGCCTTGCCCATAGGAATCCTGTGGCGGTGGGTTGTTGACTGATGTGGGGATTGCTGTGTTTCTTGTGCTGTGGGGAGAGCTCAGGTAATGGAGGGGCCTTGGGAGCTCCTAGGCTGAACTTGGGGCTGTCGTCTGAGGATCCAGGATGGAGGGATGGAGCTGGGTCACCCAAACCTAAGATCTTTCTGGGTCTAGCATTTATTGCTTCCTGGCTCCTGGCTTTGCTTCTTTTCCCCCATTCTCATCTGCCAGTGTCTGGACTCCCTGGGCCTTCAAGCAGACATTTTCAGGAGCACAGGCCATGTGGTTGGTCTGAAGCCGTGTGGCAAGGAGAGTGTGCATGCTCGGTGGAGCAGGGTTGATGGAGTAGTAGGTGGTCTGAAAAAAAAAATAAAAATAAAAAAAGCAGATGAGCTGGCCTCTGGAGACAAAGTTGTGTGGCGAGACTGCTGGTTTAGTGGGCTCTGAACACCAAGAACGGGGCTGGGAGGCTGATGGATACTTGGGGGCTGAACCGAGTCCCATGGCCCAGGATTGTTGCCTGGAAGTGAACCTTCCGTCTTGTGCCGTTGAAATTGTGAAGGTCTCTAGGTCCCACAGGACAAGCAATAGGCTTGGAAGGCTGGGAAGAGGCTCCCCAGCTGCCTGCCTTGGGAGATCAGAGCTCACAGGTGGGTCCGCCGGCCAGTGTCCGGTTGGGGAGTGGAGGTTGTAGAGTGCATGTGGCCCTCTGGCCAGTTGGCTCTGAGTGTTGCTGTGTGCCCAGCAACCTCTCCCTGTGGTGTTTTTCTGCCAGTTGTTGGAACTTGTAGATTAGTCACTGAGCTTTTACGACCGATTCCTGAAAAGAAAAATCTCCCTCCGGTTGCTGGCTCTGTGTAGAGGAAGAAGCAGCCCGAGGGAATCAGGCTTTTAATTAAAGTAAAACCGAAATGATTGTCGCAGTTGCTGGAAGGAAAAGAGAAGGCGCAGGTGGGGCAGGGGTGATGAGTCCTGATGCGTCCTATTGTGCTGCATGATACCTGCTCTGGGGACAGGTAGGCACGATCCCATCCTCGGTCCTCGGTCTTGGCCAGCAGCCCAGCCTTCTCCACAAGCTGCAGTCCTGGATTAATCGTCACGTAGTGTTTTCTTTCCATAGATCAGATTTCTCATTTTGTTAATAAGCGCAGCCTCCCGTCCACTTGAAGTCAGCTGTTGCGGACAAGGAGCAACAGGGTTTTGCATTATTGAGCTGATAGCCTGCTGCCTTCCTCGAGTCCTTATTGTTTGCAGGGTCAGATCTGAGGGGGTGGGTGAGGGAGTGCCATTTAATCAGCAGCTAGCCCCTGTAGAAGAGCTGGCGGGGCAGTTCTGGAGCGTGAGAGCTGTGAGGAAGGAATAAAGTTCAGTTTACTCAGGGGACCTGTGGTTTCTAACCTTACTGCATGGCTTGTTGGCCTTGAGCAGTCAGCCCCACCCCATACCTTGTCTTGCCCACCGCCCCCAGTACCTGATCCCTGAGAGAGCGGGGCGCTTCTTCCTGGGCTGCTCTTGCTGGCATGGGAGGCAGCTTTCACCACAGGAAGAAAGAACAAATCAGGTTCCTCCCTTCTTGGCTCCTCTAGCCTGGCTGAGGAGGGACCCCTGTGGGGCAGTGAGAGAGGAACTGGACTTGGTCGCAAAGTCTGTAGTGCAGTGCTGGCTCTGCCATTTACTCTCGTCATGACCTTGGGCAGTGATTGACTCTCCTGCCTCTGGCCTTAGCGTCCCTGTTTCTACAGTGGGAATAGAACTTGAGTTTACATTCATGTATTGCTGTTTTCTGGAGCTCAGCCTGGGGAAGACAGACATTCAACAAATGATTATAAGATGGGGTGATAAGGACTGGCACCTAGCGGAGCGCAGCAGGCGTGGTGTGGGACGGGCCGGCCTTTGGGCTGGCGGAGAGCCCTGGATGCCATGTGGGTTGAGGTTGGCCAGGAGGGGAGGGGTTTTAACCAGGAAGTGAGTGCTGTTGGGTTTTAAAAGGCAGTGGTAGGCTAGAGGGTGGTTGGGGAGACAGCTGGAGAGCGCTGAGGACTTGGACTTGCAGATACTGTGTGAGCCGGGAAGCCAACTCAGGAGACCCCACTGCCAGTCAGGCATGTATGCGGCTCTTTTTCAAGCTTTTTATTAATTTCGCCACATTTTCTGAGCACAGAATCAGTGCCTGTCCCCCTTGGCTTAGACCAAGTCTCGTTGGCCCCTGCTTTCTGGCACTCACAGACTTACCTTTCAGGCGGGGTGATAGAGGCGCTTGCAGTTCACGTGGCCCGGTCTCCTCTGGAGTAGTGAAGGAGCTGCTTTTGGAAGTTCAGTAGCTTGCTGGGGCTGGAGGGTAAATGCCTCCACTGCCTGTGGAGGCCCATATAGTGTGGTGTCTGGAGAGATTTGAGATCCCACTAGGGAGGAGTGGGGCTGCGAGCCCCCTCCTTAAGAGAAGTCCTGGCTTCCATTTAGGGGCTTCTGAACCAGCCCTTCCAGTTTGACTCTGCCTGGCACCGCCAGGGTTCGCTTCCTGCTGGGAGGGGCCTTGCCCTAAGGGTTAGGGACCTGGGCTGGGGGAGGGCTTCGAGGAGGGGCTAGGCCCCGAGGGACTGAGGGACTCAGGCTTGCTCGCCTTGAGCCCAGTTTTAGCTGGGAGTGGCAAAGCAAGAAAAGCTGGTGGGGGTGGGAGCTTTGTGTGGGCCCCCAGTGAGCTTGATAAGGGAGGAAAGGCTGGGAGCCGGTTCCAGCCCGCCACAGTTCAGGAGGGATGGGCCAGACTGCCTGGGAGGGGTGTGGCAGGGCTAAGTGGGGAGAGGGACCCTAAGAAACTGCCTGGGACCCTCAAGAAGGTGGTCAGACTTGGGGAGTCCCTCCTTCTGACTATTCATTTTTCTTGGGCGGTTTTTTTTTTTTTTTTTTTGTGGTAATGTTAACGGGTGGAGGGGATTGGAAGTGCAGCCTTGGTATTAGAAGAGGGGGACTTGGAGGTCTTTCTGATGGTACAGGGGACAGGGATAGGTCAGCCAGGTGCCTCTAATCTAGAGGCACCTGTTTCTTGTGAGGTGGGCAGCGCATTGTAGGATCATAGGTGCGTGTTTTCTTTTTGAGGGTGATCACACACCAGGTGTGGTGAGGAGGGTGCGTGTGGAGTCCGCAGCCTTCCCGTGGCAGTTCCCAGTCTGACTAAGGGAAGGCAGGGATTGGGTTTGGCGAGGTGGGTGCTTCCAGGTGGGAGTTGGCCTGCTGTGGAGCTGGAAGAGCTCCTGGCTCTGGCAGGGGTGTGGCTGCTGTACAGACTTGTCCCCTCCCGTTCTGGGCTGTTGCCCTGCGGCATGGGCTTTGGCTTCATTCCTCTGGGTGGGTGGGTGGGTTCTCTCTGGCAAGTGTGGGAAGGGGCCGCTCCCATTACCACACTGAGGCCTGAGCCCCTTTAAAGGGGAGGATCTGTTTTGTGGCCTTTGCAGCCCTATCACCCGTGCTACAGTGAGGCCGCAACACTCAAAAGATGGTAAGCTGTTGGTGAGCTCTCATTCACAAAGTAAGTGAGAAGGGAGAGTGGGGCCTGGGACCTTGGTGGCCTGTTCTTGTGTGGATAGGACACAGTGGGGCTTTCTGGGTGATGAGTGCAGGCTGCATATTCACCCAGCACATGCTGTTGCCCATGCTGCCTGGCAGAGGTCTGCCTGCTGGTCCCCTGATTCTCACCTTGGGCTATACCTGTCTCTGGGGTGGGCCCAAGGCACTAGCTTTTCCTGAAGCTTTTGAAGTGAACCTGGTGTGCAGCCAGGTTTGAGAGCCGCGTCTTTAGCAGGTGAAGCCTCTTTGTTGATAATAGAATCCACGGGCATAAGGATGGGTAGCCCGCGCTGTTACCTGCAGTGCTCACTAACTGCTTTACTCCAAGGGCCCATTGGGGTCAGCAGTTACCCAGTGAATCATTCATGTGGATTCTTGGGTAGTTACTAGGCACAGAGGGTGAGCAGCAGGAGGAACCTAGCCCATGTGCACTGGGGGCTCCTCGTGGGAGGTACTCTAGAGAGCCACTGACAGCTCTCGGCTGTAGCCTGGGCTTTCACAGTCTGCCTCACCTGGTTTCCTGGCTGCATTCTTGGGCTCTTGTTGGCCTGTATGTAGCCTGGCAGGGCCTGACATAGTGAAGTTTGGGTTGAGCAGAGGTGGCCAATAATGGGGGCCCCTCGGACTCCTGGGACCTCTGCCTTCTCCCTAGAAGAGAAGAGATTCGTCCCTGAGGTTCGTTTTCTGGGCTGTGTTATCTGGGCCAGGTATATAGGGACAGAGAAGGAAGAGTAGGAGGGGACTGAAGGGGCACAGAAGGCAGAGCTTCAGGTAGGGCCTGGCTAGGCCTGGCCTCCTTTGCTGGAACAGACAATGGGTTGTCCTGGGGTTTAGTTTGTATTTTAGGGAGAAAGAATATAAGACGGCTCCTGCCTGCTAGGAGCGGACCATTGTACGACGGAACAGGTAAGGTCCCTGGGTGTGGTTCTGGTCAGTATCCTGGGTAGTAAGTCCTGTCCTTTAGAGAAGGGATAGCAACCTGGCGGGAGAGGAGGAGTTGAGGGGGAGCGCAGTAGAGGAGATGGGAATGGGAATAGGGTCTGAGGAAGAAGTGGGTGGCACACATCTTGGGTAGCTGGGCTCAGGCTGTCCTGTCCTGTGTGAGTGGTCTGGGGGCAGATTTCTGCCCTAGCTCTTGTGCCCCTTCACCCCAGCCCTCCCCAGGACCCCATGGCCCTTCCCCTTTGTGGCAGCAGCTGATACAGTATTATAGTTTCTGGCTGGCTGGTACCATGGGAACCTGGCTTAGAAGCTGGGAGGAGGATGGTCCCCACAGAGTTCCGATAGGCCAAGAAGGTAATGGTGAAGAGGGTGAGCGCTCACCCCAGGCTTGTTCCTGGGCTCAGCCTGGCAGTGGGCATTTTATACCTGATTCAGTCTTCAGAACACATCAGTGCGGTCCTAATCATTTTGTCAGTCCTCATTGTACATGTGACTCAGAGAAGTTAAAGAGAATCATGCAGCTAGGGAATGGGTGGAGAAGCTCCAGGTGAAGTGTGTGAAAGCCTTGGGCACGTTTGTGAGTGAGGGCTCCTTACTCGGAGCAGTACTTGGGCTGGAGGGGAGCTGAGATTTTCATTTTGAGTGGGGTGGTGGGATGGCTGCTCTGGACAAAGCCAGGGAGTCTGGCTCCCAGAGTGGAATGGTGGTCCCCTGCAGGTGTCCCAGCAACCTCCCAAGGACCAGGGGCCAGAGAGCATTCTCTGGGCCGTCCTCATCCTTCGAGTCACATGCTACTCCTTAACTGTCTGGTATGTGGGAATCTTCTGCCCCACGGCAGCCTGTGCCTTTGCCGAACACCTCCAGGAGACCCATGTGGGGGATGGTCTGGCTGTTGCAGGAACCAGAGCTGAGTTGAGCTCTTGGGATTCTTTGAGTGTGGAAAAACGAGGTACTCAGCCATGGCCTTGGTGGTATGGGGATGCAGGCAGGGTAGCTTCTCTCTGCGACTTGTGGTGGGTTGTCTCCTGGTAGATGGGCTGGGGGCACAGGTTCTGGTGCTGCAAGGCGGTTGTCCTCTGGCTGTGGTAGGTGAACCCGGGCCCAAGGACCAGGCGTCAGCCCCGTGCAGGCTGAGGGGAGAGGGTTGTTGCCAAAGTCCCACATTCCAGGCATGTGTTGATGCTGATAAGGGCAGTAGGGCTGGCTTAGCCGCTTTGGGAAGGAGGGGACTTTGACTTCATGCCCCCAGCAGGCAGCATGCACATCTTGCTTCCTGGTAGCACCCCTCCCCCACCTACCACCTCTGCTTCCAGATGTAGGGCCCCACCGGGTCCTGGTCACAGTCTGCAGAGGCAGTGCCACTCTCAGCACTGTTGCCAGCTCCGAGTGGTAGGCCTCTGGAGGCCCATTGATGGATTCTGCCAGCCCTGCCTCCTCAGTATTCGAGGATGCCATTGGAAATGGTTCTTCCTTTTATTTGCTGAAATCTGTTACTCTCAGGTTTGGCAGGAGGCCCCTTGTCCAAGATTTCAGCATTTGGGAAACTGTGGTTTTGTGGAAAGATGACTGGTGCTTCCTCTGTGGGCCAGTCCCTTAACCTCTCCAGGCCTCATTCTCCTTGCCTGTAAATGGGTTGTTAAAAATATTTGAACCCAGAAGGTGGAGGTTGCAGTGAGCCGAGATTGGGCCACTACACTCCACCCTGGCAACATAGCGAGACTCCGTCTCAAAAAAGAAAAAACAAAAACGGAATAGAGGGGGGTGTGTGTGTGTGTATGTTTATGTGTTTTCCATAAAAATATTATTTACGGCCAGGCATGGTGGCTCAAACCTGAAATCCCAGCATTTTGGGAGGCCAAGGAGGAAGGATCACTTGAAGCCAGGAGTTAAAGATCAAGACCTGGGCAACACAGGGAAACCCTGTCTTTACAAAAATAGAGACCCTGTCTCTATTTAAAAAACAAATTATTAGCACGCAGTGGCTCACACCTGTAATCCCAGCATTTTGGGAGGCTGAGGTGGGAGGATGGCTTGAGGCCAGGAGTTCGAGTTTGCAGTGAGCCATGATTGCACCACTGCGCTTCAGCCTGGGCGCCAGAGCAAGACCCTATCTCAGAAAAACCCACAAAACAGTAACATAGAAGCCATATAAGCAAAAGCTCTTTGGGAGTCCTAATTTTTTAGAAACGTAAACAACACAATTTTTTTTTTTTTTTTTTTTTTTTTTTTTTTTTTTAAAGAGACAGGGTTTCACCATATTGGTCAGGCTGGTCTTGAACTCCAAACCTCAGGTGATCCACCCTCCTCGGCTTCCCAAAGTGTTGGGATTACAGTCGTGAGCCCTGGTGCCTGGCCCTAACAACACAAGTTTAGAACCAGTGGCAGGGAGGGTGCTGGGCATTTCCGTCTTCCTTAGCTTTCACATATTGTTTCATCCTACCTCTTCCTAGCATTGGCTTTGATCAGCATTTGCTCATGTAATGAATGTTTATGAGCGCCTGCTGCATGCCTGATGCTGTGGCTGCTTGGGACACAGGTTCTAACTTTGGGTACTGGTCTGTGGTGGGGGTAGGCAGGAGGGAAGTGGCTTGGCAGCTGGTGCTGACATTGGGAGTGGGGAGAACAGCAGAGGCAAGTCTGGCTTTACAGAAGAGGGAGTCGGGTCGGGGCAAGCTCCTCCCGGAATAGGGCACAGCCTGCTGGAGCTCTTAGGTGTGTCTGTGGAAGGGATGAGGTGGGCTTGATGCCCCGGTAGGAAGTGCTTTGCATGCCAGGCCTGAGCGTGGATGGACTTAATCCCAGGCATTGGGCATCCTTTGAAAGCTTTTTTTTTTTGAGAGGGAGTTTCACTCTTATTGCCCTGGCTGGAGTGTAGTGACGTGATCGTGGCTCACTGCAACTTCTGCCTCCCAGGTTCAAGCAATTCTCCTGCCTCAGCTTCCCAAGTAGTTGGGATTACAGTCATTTTCCACCGTGGCTGGCTAATTTTGTATTGTGTTTTTTTTTTTTTTTTTTTTTTTTTTTTTTGAGCTTGTTGCCCAGGCTGGAGTGCAGTGGTGCAATCTTGGCTCACTGCAACCTCTGCCTCCCTGGTTCAAATGATTGTTCTGCCTCAGCTTCCCAAGTAGCTGGGACTACAGGCGCGTGCCACCACGCCCGGCTAAGTTTTTATATTTTTAGTAGAGGCGGGGTTTCACTGTGTTAGCCAGGGTGGTCTTGATCTCCTGACCTGGTGATCTGCCCGCCTTGACCTCCCAAAGTGCTGGGATTATAGGCGTGAGCCACTGCGCCCGGCCTATTGAAAGCTTTAAGCAGGGGTGTGGCTTGATAAGGTGGGTGTTTGAGAAAGATAATTCAGGGTTATTGGACTCTGAATTGGAGGGTACAGGGACTAGGCGAGGGATTGTAGGGGGGTGATCGTGTTCTAAACACTGACATCTTCACTTAGAGTGTCTCTAATTCTGCCCTTCTTCCCCCTCTAGACCTTGGTAGGTTTCGTGGGATTTCTCCCTCCTAGGTAACTCCTTTTGAGTGAAGCACACCTGCTTCCCCAGGTATGGAGGCCCCAGCTTCTTTTGCTTTGGATGATTAAGATAGGGTGATGTTTTCTGGGTTATCTCTTGTGGGAACTGAGCCCTCCATAGCCCTCATTTGTGCATTGTTGTCATAGCTGCCCAACTGTGTGATCCTGCTGGGTTTGACGCCTGTGGACCAGGTGATCTCTCAGGCAGTAGAAGGGAGTTGCTCTGTGAGTGCTCCTCAGCTTTAGCCTCTTGGCACCTCCCCGGATTGGGCTTTTAGCTCTTCCCTGTACCAGGAAGCTCTCATTCCTCTTCCCTGTTTTTCTTTTTTTGAGATGGAGTCTCACTCTCTCGCCCAGGCTGGAGTGTAGTGGCGCGATCTTGGCTTACTGCAAGCAGCTACAACCTCCCTTCCTCCCTTCCTCCCTTCCTTCTTTTTTTTTTTTTTATGAGACAGGGTCTTACTGTTGCCCAGGCTGGTCTTGAACTCCTGGGGTCAAGCGATCCTCCTGTCTCAGCCTCCCAAAGTGCTCGAATTAAAAGCTTGAACCACTACACCCGACTTTCCCTTCTTTTGAGACTTCTGCACAGAGCAGGCTCAGCTTCCTTAGTAGTCTTAGTGATTGAAGTGAAGTTATTTACAAAGGTGTAAATAGGCCAGATGCAGTGGCTCACCTCTGTAATCCCAGCACTTTGGGAGGCTGAGGCAAACAGATCACGAGGTCAGGGGTTCAAGACCAGCCTGGATAAGCTGGCAAAACCCCGTCTCTACTAAAAATACAAAAATTAGCCAGATGTGGTGGCGGGTGTCTGTAATCCCAGCTACTTGGGAGGCTGAGGCAGGAGAATTGCTTGAACCCAGGAGGCAGAGGTTGCAGTGAGCCAAGATCATGCCATTGCACTCCAGCCTGGGTGACAGAGTGAGACTCTCAAAAAAAAAAAAAAAAATCAAAGGTGTAAATAGCAGAGGGTGTAAATTACACGTATATACATGTGTGCACAAATCTTAAAGAATATAGAGATAAGTAGTGGTAAACCCACTATTGGTTGAATCATGATTGTCCCATTAAGGGAGACAGACACCCCTGTTCCCCATGGCCACATAAGAAACGCCCTCCCAAGTCCCTGGAACACCCCATGCACTTCTCCCTGGCTTATCCTCACTTGCTTCTAGAAGCCAACACTCTTCTGAATTGTGAGTCAGCCATTCGCTGGCTTTTGTGGGTTTCCCACATTTGTCTGGATCCTTAAACTGTGGATGATTTTGGCTGAGTTTGCAGGAGGTTGGGTACCTTGCACTCTTGGGACCCAGGAACAACAGTTCCTGCTATCTCATTCTCCATTTCAGTGTCCAGGGTGGTGCTATCCACACATAATCACCTGTCCTACTGGCAGTGAGCATTTGGGTGGTTTTCTGGGTTTTGTTTTTTCAGCCTCCTAAGTAGCCTACTTTTTTTTTTTTTTTTTTTTTTGAGACGGAGTTTCACTCTTGTTACCCAGGCTGGAGTGCAATGGTGCGATCTTGGCTCACCACAACCTCTGCCTCCTGGGTTCAGGCAGTTCTCCTGCCTCAGCCTCCTGAGTAGCTGGGATTACAGGCACGCGCCACCATGCTCAGCTAATGTTTTTGTATTTTTTTTTTAGTAGAGACGGGGTTTCACTATGTTGACCAGGATGGTCTCGATCTCTTGACCTCGTGATCCACCTGCCTCGGCCTCCCAAAATGCCAGGATTACAGGCTTGAGCCACCGCGCCCGGCCTAGTAGCCCACTTTTAACTCCCAAGCTATGCTTCTTGAGGCAGAGAAGTGCCTGTTGATTTTGTTTTCTGTCGCTAAATCCAGTTCCTTAATGCACCACTGAGACTCAGTTTAAAAGCACAGTGAAACTTTGTGAGCATTTTTCTCCCCAACTCCGTCTGGATCCCTCTCTGAGTTATTGGACAAGTCCTCTGCTAGACACTTTCAAGTTACCTACTGGACAGGAGAGACCTCTTCTTTCACACTTGGAGACTTTTCAGGCACAGGGCCATAGATTGTAATATTTTCCATAGCTGTTTCCCAATTTTATCCTTAAAAATCACTTTTTAAGGCCTGGCACAGTGGCTCACAACCATAATCCCAACATTTTGGAAGGCTGAGGCAGGAGGATCATTTGAGCCCAGAAGTTTGGGACCATCCTGAACAACAGTGAGACCTCACCTCTACAAAAAATTTTAAAAATTGTCTGGGCATGGTGGCATGCGCCTTTAGTTTTCATTTACTCGAAAGGCTGAGTTGGGAGGATCCTTTGAGCCCAGAAATTAGAGGTTGCAATGAGCTATGATCATGCCACTGCACTCCAGCCTGGGTGGCAGAGCAAGACCCTATCTCCAAAAAAATCACAAAACTTCCACTGGATGCCGAATGTGTCTCTAACTTGTTTTTTGTTGTTGTATTTTCCTTATTTGGAGTAAAATAACTTCATCTTTGATCTTTGGCCTAGCTCCTGAGCCATTTTTTTTGAGGCACTGGGTGGGGGGGGGTTTGTGTGCTGATTACCTATGAAGGAGCAAGTGGGCTGTTTCCTTCTCCCCAGCTGCTTCCTTTGACCCCACATCCCCAAGAGCCTCAACCATTTTCTTTTTGGCTTCCTCCCTTTGATATGCCCAGCCGGCACCCAACCTAGCTGGCTGCCACTACTAGGACCTGCTGGAGGCGGTTGCTGGGAATTATTTGGTGTCCTGTTTGAACCTCACTTGCCATGCTCCAAATTTCCTATTTCTCCTGGGATTGCCTTTCAGGATTTGCAGAACCCCCTCTCCTTTAGAAGTGTCAATTGATGCTGGGTGCAGTGGCTCACACCTGTAATCCCAGCACTTTGGGAGGCTAAGGCAGGTGGATCACCTGAGGTGGGAAGTTCGAGACCAGCCTGACCAGCATGGAGAAGCCCCGTCTCTACTAAAAATACAAAATTAGCTGGGCATGGTGGCACATGCCTATAATTCCAGCTACTCGGGAGGCTGAGGCAGGAGAATCGCTTGAATGTGGGAGGCAGAGGTTGCAGTGAGCCAAAATCGTGCCATTGTACTCTAACCTAGGCAGCAAGAGTGGAATCCAGTCAAAAAAAAAAAAAAAAAGTCAGTTGGATCTTAGGACAATTTAAAAACATTATCAGGTTTTTATCTTTTAGATACTAGATAAGAGACTGCTTCTAATAAGGATTTACAGTAGTCTTTCTGTTTCCTGTGGGCTTCTGTCTGGCTTGTGAGCTCGTTCCCTAGGATAGACAATCCATCCTGGACATTGCCACGTTGCCAGCTGTCCCACCGATGTTCCGCTTCCTGTGTTGTTGTTATTGGTTGGGGTCTAGGAGAGGTGGCTGCCTGGACTCGGTCTACTTGCTGATTAGGATGAAGTTGATCTCTCCTTCCCTTCTGAAGGTTTCTGTGTACTGTGTTGTACTGAAGGACATCTTATGTAAGAAGTGTGCACAGCTCCAAGAATTCTTCACAAATGATCATGCCCTTGTAACTAACGTGCAGAGTGAGAAACGCAACCCTGGAAGCCCCTTAAGCTTAGTCACTTTCAACCCCCCACCCATATGATGAATGCTGTGTGCAAATCCAACTGTAATAGTCTCTTTGCTCTGGCATCTTTGCTCAAAAGTGTATTTGAGAGATTCATCTGTATTGTAAGTCAAACCATGTGAAATTATCAGCAGTCAGCTGTTTTTTGACCCCTAAAAGGTAAATTCATACGGTTCAGCCTAAATGTTCAGTCCTGTTAACTGCCAGATCATAGTCTCTTACACCTGCAGCTGCCCCTTCTCAGGCTGGGCATAGGAGTTGTTTTCCAGCGTTGGGCCTTCATTGAGTGTGCCTGCCTGTTTGGTGTGCGGAAGTGCATTCTTGTTGAGGTATACCTTGGGTGAGTTTTCAGCCCCACAGCTTTCTTTTGCTTTCTCTCCTCCCGTCTCCCTCTTTCCCCCTCTCCCATTCTCCCTCTCCCCCCTCCCCCCCCACCCACTTCCTCTACCCCCCTCCCCCCTTCCCCCTCTCCCTGTTCCCCCTGCCCCCTGTCCCTCTGTCCCTCTGCCGTCTCCTTTTTCTTTTGTTTTTGGTGAAGTCTCACTCCTATCTCCCAGGCTGGAGTGCAGTGGTGCAATCTCTGCTCACTGCAACCTCTGCCTCCCGTGTTCAAGTGATTCTCCTGCCTCAGCCTCCCAAGTAGCTGGGATTACAGGCACACGCCACCACGCCCAGGCAATTTTTGTATTTTTAGCTGAGATGGGATTTCATCATGTTGGCCAGGCTGGTCTCAAACTCCTGGCCTCAAGTGATCTACCTGCCTTGGCCTCCCAAAGTGCAGGGATTACAGAAGACTTCGCATGCTTTAGAGAAACCTTGATGGCACTCCTACCTCTGCCTCCCAAGTTCTTAGATTCTCTTGCCTCAGCCTCCCAAGTAGCTGGGACTACAGGCTCCCGCAACCATGCCTGGCTAATTTTTTGTATTTTTAGTAGAGATGGGGTTTCACCGTGTTAGCCAGGATGGTCTTGATCTCCTATGCCATCCAAGGGTTTTCTTTTTTTTTTTTTTTTTTTTTGAGATGGAGTTTCACTCTTGTTACCCAGGCTGGAGTGTAATGGCACGATCTCGGCTCACCGCAACCTCCACCTCGGTTCAGGCAATTCTCCTGCCTCAGCCTCCTGAATAGCTGGGATTACAGGCACGCGCCACCATGCCCAGCTAATTTTTTGTATTTTTAATAGAGACGGTGTTTCACCATGTTGACCAGGATGGTCTCGATCTCTTGACCTCATGATCCACCCGCCTCGGCCTCCCAAAGTGCTGGGATTACAGGCGTGAGCCACCGCGCCCGGCCTCATCCAAGGGTTTTCTAAAGCTGTGGGCCCAAGGCTGGGGGTGGTGGCTCATGCCTGTAATCTCAGGACTTTGGGAGGCCAAGGTGGGTGGATCACCTGAGGTCAGGAGTTCGAGACCAGCCTAGCCAACACGGTAAAACCCCATCTCTACTAAAAATACAAAAATTAGCTGGGCGTGGTGGCACACTGCACTCTTGTAATCCCAGCTACTTGGGAGGCTGAGGCAGGAGAACTGATTGAACCTGCAAGGTGGCGGTTGCAGTGACCTCAGATCCAGCCACTGCACTCTAGCCTGGGTGACAGGGCAAGACTATGCCTCAAAAAAAAAATTAACAAAAATAAAGCACGCGAGGCTTCTGGTTGCTCTACTGCCTGGCCAGCGTTTAATGTTACCTTTTTCCTGCCGGGCTTTGAGATTCTTATTCTTTCTGAAACAGCCCTGTTCTTGTTTAAGAACATCCCCATTTTCCTTTCATCCCTAGACGATACTTTTACATTTTTATTTTTTGAGGAAGGATGGTCCAGATCTCTCGACCTCATGATCCTCCCACCTCAGCCTCCCAAAGTGTTGGGATCACAGGCGTGAGCCACCCTGCTCAGCCTGGGGAGATGCTCTTTTAGTCTTTGTTTGGCTAATCAGAATCTCATCTTTAGTGTCTTATCAAAATCTCATCTTCAGTGAATTTTTGTGTTTTTGTTTTTTCTGATTCCCTTTCAGCATGTCACCTGAGTCTTGTCCCAGCCAAGGGTCAGGCAGAGTTCTGTAGGGACAGTGCAGCAGCTCCTTAATGCCTCGGAGCCTTTGCCAGGCCCGGACAACTGCATAGGTGCAGGGCTGCCAGTAGTTCTTCCTGCTCTTCGGTCATTGAAATGTTTTCTTTTATGAAGTAATGATGATAGAAGATGATAGGGTTTCTGTTTGTTTCTAATTCTAGTCTTTACTTGGCATTAAGAAATCGTTAGCTGCCAGGGTTGATTTTGAAATTGTGAGGTTGGAGAGTCTCCTGGAGCCTCAGTCTGGATGGCCAGAGCTCTGTGACTCAGCTGTGCTGGGTGCCTCCCTTTGGGGCTCAGTTATCTCCTTTTAAGGTGCCCCTGGGGTGAGAGAGGTGATCATGATAGTCCCTTCCACCTGGGCGGCCCAGGCTTTCCTCTCCCATTTAGTGCCTTGCATGTAGACTTCCCACCTGTTGTCTGCTGTGCTGCCACTGCTTGTCCTCCCTCCCTGCCATGCAGACCTGTGCCTGCCACTCACGCCTGCTTCTCTGATCAGGGTTTGTGGAACCCCCTGGCGTGGTCACCATTGTGATACCTGTGGTAACCGGCTTAGCCTTGCTGTGGCACATTCTTTTTTTTTTTTTTTTTTTTTTTGAGACGGAGTTTCACTCACGTTACCCAGGCTGGAGTGCAATGGCGCAATCTCGGCTCACCGCAACCTCCGCCCCTGGGTTCAGGCAATTCTCCTGCCTCAGCCTCCTGAGTAGCTGGGATTACAGGCACGCACCACCATGCCCAGCTAATTTTTTGTATTTTTAGTAGAGACGGGGTTTCACCATGTTGACCAGGATGGTCTCGATCTCTTGACCTCGTGATCCGCCCACCTCGGCCTCCCAAAGTGCTGGGATTACAGGCTTGAGCCACCGCGCCCAGCTTGCTGTGGCACATTCTAGGTCTACTGTTTGCATTCTCTAGCCTGTGAGCTTGTGTACATAGGAAATGTGTCTTCATTTTGGGGACTTTCTTCCACTTGATGACCATCCCTTGAGTGATTACTGCTTGCGGAGCGCTTGGCTTTCAGGCAGTAGAGAGCTTTCCAGTCAGTGGTGTCCAGGTAAAAACAAAAGAAGGGGGAAAAAAAGCCTCTAACCTAGCCCTTCTGAGACTTGAATGTGTGTTTGAGACTCCAGGGCTCTTGTGGTTAGGGCTGGATGGAGCCTGAGCATCTGCATTTCTGGTAAGATCCCTGCTGGTGCTGTGCAGTTTCTTGGATCGTGGCCAGTGAACAAGAAGAGCAGGGAAATGAGCTGGAGGGGACTGCAGAAACCAGCGCAGGGGCTGTTTTGCCTCCTGACAGATGTGGCTGCTAGATTCCTGCCTTTTCCTCACCTACTAGGAACAGCAGCTGCACCTGCTTTGCTGGCCTTGTATGGGCTCCTGCTCTGTGGCTGCCAGAGAGCCTTTTACCCCATACTCAGGCCCCTCTTGGGAGGCAGGGTGGTGTGGATGGAGTTTAGAGGTGAGCAGTGTTTATAGTAACTGTCACAGTCTTAAATTGTTATTCTGCTTTTTTTTTTTTTTTGGAGGGGGGGCAGTCTCACTCTGTCTCCTAAGCAGGCTGGAGTGCAGTGGCATGATCTGGGCTCACTCCAACCTCTGCCTCCCAAGTTCAAGACAGTCTGTTGCCTCAGCCTCCTGAGTAGCTGGGACTACAGGCACCCACAACCACGCCTGGCTAATTTTTTGTATTTTTAGTAGAGGTGGGGTTTCACCGTGTTAGCCAGGATGGTCTCGATCTCCTGACCTCATGATTCACCCGCCTCGGTTTCTCCAAGTGCTGGGATTACAGGCGTGAGCCACCATGCCTGGCCGTTATTCTGCTTCTTTAAGCAATGTTCCCCTGCTTCTCTCCAATATTGTGTCTCAGAACTCTCAGCCAGATTGTGCCAGGCCTGGGGCCCTCCCCGGTGCCAGCACTAGCAGGGGAAATCCAGCTGCAGGTCTCCAAGGTCCCATCCTGACCTCATTCCTTGCTGGCTCCAAACCCAGAAGTGATGAGAAGAGGGAGGGGACCGAGGCTGTACCTTTTGGGATAACACAGTTTGAGGCACCTTCTGCCCAGCTCTCCTATCAGCAGCCCATTCCAGCCTCTTCCTTAAGCTAGGTTGTTAGCACAGGCTTCCTTACCTCTCAGAAGGGGCAGTACACATGTGCGGGTGGCTGGAGGACCATACAGGGCTTGGCCCTGCTGTGGGCAGCACTAGGTTCTCAGTAGGACCAGTGGCATTTCAGGACAGGCGTGGGAAAGTCATTGGGCTGGGATGGATGCTGCCTTCCTCACTCTGGGCCACAGGGGTGTGGACCAGGCTGGCCTGAGGAGCAGAGGAGGAGGAGGCCTGCTTTAGGTCGCAGTCACTGCATCACCAACGTGTTGAGTGGAACCCGAGTGTTTATTTTGTATAAGCTGCATTGGAGGGAGCTGGGCTCCTGGCATTTGTGGAGCCTGTTGCTTTCCAGGAGGATGGTCTGGGAGAAGAGCCAGGAGCTGCTGGCCGGCATCCAGGTCTGAGCTGGATTACATGGCTGGGCTTGCCCAGAGCGGTGAGCCCCACCCACTACCAGCCCATGCCTGGAGGGACAGGGAAGAAGGTCATGGAGGGTGGGGGTGTTCCCAGAGGAGCAGCAAGCACATCCTGGGCCCCCAAAGCGGGGCTGCATGATGTGGGCCCCACCTTGTCACTTCAGGTAGAGGAGCTGGGCAGACCCTGTGCCCCCACACTAAGTTTGGGAGAATGCACCCAGGTGAGGCCCTGTTGTGGACAGGCAGGCAGTGCTGGGAGGTGGGGGAGTGCATGTGGAGGTGCAGGCTGAGGCCCTCCTCCTGCCGCCTTCTGCGGCACCCGCAAGCAGCTGGGCAGTTGGAAGCCCTGTGTGAGTGGCATCCCTGGCCCTGCCTGCATTGGCTTGGGGTCATCAGACCACAGCTCTGGAGTCAGTCTTTGGGTCTTCACTCTGCTACCTACATGCTCTTATGACCCTGGGCAAGTTGCTTAACCCCCAAGAACCTTTTAATTTCTTATCTGAAACTGCAGAGATAACGACCCATCACTGGGCCTGTGGGAAGATTGAGGAGATCAGATCTGCCCACACAAGGGCTGCCATCTCATACAGGGCTGTGGCCGTGGGCGAGGTGCAGCCTTGGCCCTGTGGAGCTATCTCTTGTCTATGAAGGCTTCCTCAGGGAGGACTTCAGGCCATGGGGATAGGATGAACAAAGTCCTGGGCTTGTGACTGTGCGGGGCTGGTTGTGTCCAGGGGCTCGGCCTTGGGGTGCTTCTGGATCCTGGTTGCCTCCTGCCTGGCTGCCTTGTGCCCTCTAGGCAGTCTCTCCCATGGCGTAGGGGCCCCTGGGAAGAGGCCGAGCCCACACAGGGCTACCCCTTGCAGCTGCATCTGTCCGAGCCACACCTGAAGTGTGAGGGGACTATAGTTGGGGGTTGGTCTGGGACCAGGGCTGATGCTGACCTTAGGCTTAAGTTTGGGGGCAGACGCAGAATGTCTGGAGCTCTCTCTGACCCTGGTCAGATGTACTTAGACCTCTGGGGTGTGGAAGTTCCTTTGTAGCCCTGCCCTGCCCAGCATGGCTTCACAGTCTGGCATGCTTGTCCCTCCCACCTGGCAGTGGAGCTCCGGTGGGCTGTGGGTGGCCTTGCTCATTCAACAGTCTTGGCATCAGCTGGAGGGGTCCCATTTTACTGTTAATTTGTTCAGGCTGGGAGGTGGTTAAGGTGCAGCTCCTTGGAGGTGGACTGGGAGGAGCTTCTCCTCAGTCCTCCAGCATAGCCCCAGGCCTCCTGCAGGAAGCACCTTTCTGGGGAAGTAAGGCATGACTTCTGGGGAGGAAGGTGGATGAGAAGGGGATCCTAGGAGGGCTGGGTGGGGAGGCCTGCTTGGGGCAGCCCCCTTTCCTGGTCTTCACCCCCCTCCCTAGGCCTCCCTGCTGGCTGGGTGTAAGCCAGAAGAAGTTTCAGCCCGGGTGCCTGTGGTGGCCTCCAGTAGGGCACGTTCTGCCTGTAGGAGCCAGACATTGAAGGTAGAGTGTCATGTGGCTGAGACCACACCCTGATTTTGACCCCCACCTGTGGGCCTGGAGGCAGGCATGAGATGTGTTTCTGTCTCCTGGTGGGAGGGCCACCAGCCTGGCCTCCAGAAGGAGCCATGTGGAGGCCCAGTACTGGGAGCAGTTCTGAGTGCCTGGCCTCTTGGAGGCCAAGTCTCTGGGCAAGGTGGGTGTCAGAATGGGGGCTGGAGTTCTCTGTTTTCTGCCTCAGCAGGGATCACTTTGATCTGAAAACCTCCTCTCTCCTGGCCTTTGAAAGATACCGACCAGAGCATACTCTCCTGCCCTTTGCTGGGTGCTTAGAAAGGCCTTGAGGTGACCCTGTTTCAGTCTCCCCATGGGCCCCTGCAGCCACATGGACTGACCAGAGGCTCCGCATTTGGGCAGGTGTGGTCTGACCTCACTTAGGATCGTGGGCTAGTGGGTCCCCCAATGAAGGGGGCTGCTCCAAGTGTCAGGAGGCAGTAAGGGGTGCACAGAGCCCTGGCCTCTGCCGTCCCCATTGGCTATTTGGCCAATCTGCATTCAGGGAGTGAGTAGAGGGATCTAGGGTGCATGGGGAGGTGCATGCAGGGTGGTTTTGGCCTGGGACTTTGACTGCCCTCCGGAGATGCACTGTGAGGGCTGCCCAGCTAGGGAGCAGACGGGAGGGACAGGGACCTGTTCCCACTGTGCCCTTCCAAGCTGCTTCCCTGTCACCCTTGGTCTCAGTGCCAGTTGGAAAATTGAGGCAGAACTCAATCAGGCATTCAACAGTGCCCAGTAAAGGTTAGTGGTGATTCCCGGAGGGAATGGCGGGGTATTGTGCTGAGCTGCTGAGATGGGAATGTCCTGTGAAAACGTCTGTCTAGAGGTTCATTTCATTTGGAGTTGAAGTTTACATGCAGTGAAGTGCGTAAAATTATGTTTTCATCTACCTTAACCCTGACTCCCAGCAAGATAGAGAGCTGCCCTCACCCCAAAAAGTTCCTCATGCCCCGTCCTGGACGGTCCTCAACCTGTCTCTCACAGCCTGTTCTGATTTGGTTTTTATCCTCAGTCCATTTTGCCTATCTAGAACTTGATGTAGTTGGAGTCATGCAGTCTGTACTCTTCTTGCAAAAGGCTTCTTCCACTTGGTGCCACAACTGTGAGGTTCATCCATGTCTCTGCATCATTTCTGCCCTTTGTATTTTTAGGGTTTTAAAAGTAATATTTTTTTTAAAATGTTGAGTATTACAGAAATGAATATAATATACAGAGACTATGGTTTTTCTTTAATCCCACTCCCAGAGATGACGTCATTCAGCAGTTGGGTATGTGTGCCCCCAAGGTTTTTCTTGTCACAAAATGGACTTACTGGGGTGGATAGGCTCCGACTGGGCCTTCCTTACTGTTCATTGAGGGTGAACTGAGGGGTGAGGCTGCTGTGGCTGCCTCTGCAGGGCTCAGGCATGTGCCACCAGTAGCCTGAGAAGCTGGAGCTTCTCTGCCGTTACAGCCCCTAGCACCTGCCTGGGCCCTGGGCCTACCTCTGTGTTGGGGACATGACTTTCTGGCTTTTTTGTGGCAGGGACTGGGAGGGAAGGAAAGCAGAGCAGGTGGGTGTTGATTTCCATAAGCAGGGCCGTGTGTCTACTCTAATAGAGGGCCTGGGAAGGTAACCCTGAGGCTTTGTGTTCCTTCCTGCAGACCTTCTGGGTTCCCCAGAGAGCTGGCCCTCCCTCCAGCTGCTGGGGTTCCTGCCCTTCCCAGCTGGGGCCAGTCTACCTACTGGGAGAATTCCAGAGCTGAGGGATCCTCACTGGAGAGATTTCTGTGCTCCCTTTCCTGCCCCTCCCTGCAGACCCCTGAAAGCTCTGTCCCAGGGAGGAGCCGGGTCAGAGCCTTAAGTGAATGCCAAGCTGGCCCTGGTAGCCCAGGCCTGCTGCCCCATTGCCCCAGATCCTGGGTGTCCTAGGAGCCAGCGTTCTGGGTGGGCAGTAGGCCAGGGCTGGGCGTGCTAGCCTTGGGGCTGATAGGCATGCTGCCTGGGCCTGCTGCCAGGGTCTGCTGGGTGCCAGGCAGCATCCTCATCGCAGCCTGCAGTCAGCCGCTGCCAGGGCTGGGCACGAACACTCGGGCCAATGCCCAGAGCCATGTTTCTAATTACCTGGCACTCCCCAGGTGGGGCCCTCCAGGGTAGGCACTTGCTGTTTCATGCCCAGTGGTAAGCTGGTAGGGCAGAGGTTTGTGGCTAAGAAGGAAAGAGCAGTGCTTAGTAGGAGTGGTGTGGATGGCAGGCTTGTGGCATTGTGCTTGCTGTGAACTTTCTGCAGGTGGCTCTGACACACACTACCTCAAATGGAGGGTGCAGGGAGGAGCCCTGCCCTGTCCTGTGTCATGGCTGACCCAGCCTGGGGCCATCCTTCCTTGGTGGGGAGACCTGGTCCTAGCCTGTGCTGAAGTGCCTGTCAGGGCCAGGCAGTGGGCACTGACGAGGGTGTTCCCACCCTTACTCAGGTGCCTCCCAGTCCTATTCTCCACCCATTCTCTGCGTGGCATCCAGTAGCTGGCCTGACCTCTGGCAAGGTCAGGTGACCCCTTGTTGCAAAGTTTGGCAGGTGCCCTGCCCAGCAGTGCTCTGGTTGACCAAGGTCGTGAGGGACAGTGGTTGGGGAGCAGATGAGGTGGTATAGGGCTGGATGGTGGTGTTTGATTATCTCCAGTGTGCCACCCAGAGTCTCTATCCAGTTTTTTGACTGCTCCCACCAGTGTTTCAGTGGCTCCTGCTCCCCTGCCCCCACTGCCCAACACTGGCCTCGGCCCAGTTAGCTCACTGGGCCCAACCCTTGCTAACTGTGGACGCTCTTGGGCTTCCTGCCAACAGAGCTGATTCTGCTGCCCTCTGGGCCTTTGGTGGGGTCCTGGACCAGCCATTCACCCCTCCCCTCACACCCCACACCCAGAGGGGAGCTGCCTAGGGGCTGGAGAGACAGCTGGTCTGCGGCAGCCTAGGCCTCCCAGCTCTGTGCCGGCACCCCGGGTCTGGTCACATTCCTGAGGGACCTGCTGAGCCTCCCTGGCCCTGGGGGTGGAGTGGGGGAAGGGCAGGCAGGGATGGGCTGCTGCATGCCCCCTCCACGACCCTGGCTCCATTCCGTGGGGGCCCAGGCTGGCAGGTGTGGGGTGCAAGGACCCACCACCTCAGGATCCCCCCTCCCGCAGGACCTAGAGCCCTGGGGTTGGGAGGGAGCCTGCCCGCCCTCTCCTGGCAGCAGCTGCCCAAGGCTTTGGCGGGCCATTATTGAAAGTCCAGGCCTGCAGCTTGGGCGAGCCCTTAGGCAGCGAAACCTCCAGAGAGGGAAGGCCATGTGGTCTGCTGGGGGGGCTGGGCCCTCTGGGCAGGGAGGAGTTGAGAGCAGATCGGGAAGGGAAGGAGCAGGGGAGCCAGAAGCGGTTGAGACT
The DNA here is from genome assembly GCF_009761245.1 of Sapajus apella. Classification (NCBI taxonomy): domain Eukaryota; kingdom Metazoa; phylum Chordata; class Mammalia; order Primates; family Cebidae; genus Sapajus; species Sapajus apella. The sequence goes on along the minus strand of NW_022437169.1, from coordinate 554,178 downwards.
GGTTCTTATAAATAGCCCTTGCACAAGTGGCTCCAATTTTGACCTTTTGTTATGTAAATGTGGCCAGGCTGGGAAGGGCCTTGCCCAGGCCTCCTGCCACCACACCCGCAGGCCAGGAATTGTGTCTGCCACCAGGGCCCCCTGGCCTAGGTGGCCCCTGCGGTGTGTCCTTAATCTGTGTGTGTTAGTGGGGGGAGGTATCACACCCTCTGAACTCCCTAGACCTGTTCCCTCGTACTTACTCTTCCTGGCCATCAGATCCAACTGCCAGGCTCTCCTGCCACTGTCTCCTGCTGGGCTGCCCCTGGTGCCCCAGCCAGAGGCCTCCGGGTGTTTCCCTTCATTGCCCTTCCCTCCCTTCCTTGCTGATGGCTGTCCAGGTGACCGTGTCCGTCTTCTCTTCCCCAGGTGACCAGGCATTGATGCACCCCCAGGAAGGCTACGCGCTCAGGAGGCCCCTCCCCGCTGGCTGCTGCTCACATGGTGTCTGGGCCCCAGGCACTCCGGTGAGGCGCAGGGGAGGGAGGACCACTACTGGCCCCTTTTCCCAGAGCTTTCTGGGTGGTGCACAGCCCCACAGCTCTCAGCCTCTCTCCCTCTCTGACCCATGGTCCTTTGTGTCCACACAGCACTGGGCAATGTGGAGAGAGCCTAGGAGCCACTGCCCTCTGCCAGTCCCTTCGCCAGTCTTGGGGTAGGTGTCTGGGCACTGGCAGAACTGGCACTGACATTTTCTGGGGGCTGGGTTACTGGGGCCCAGTGTGGAAGCCACACCTTGGGCTCTTTGTCCCTGTGTGGTGGGTTGAGGGGGCAGGGAGTGGAAGAGGATTGGTTCATGAATTCAGCAGCCTGTGAGCACCCTCCTTAGCTGCTGTGGGCTGGACTGCTAGGCACAGCCACTGGCAGGTGCTTGCTGCCTCTTGCCATTAGGCTCTGAGTACCAGCAGCGTCTCGGGCAGTGTTGCACCCTCGTGTGTTCACACTGAGCTCTGGCACCTTTGAATGTTAGGGTTTCCCTTTGTCTTTGCAAACAAGGGCAGGCATGGGACTGGGGAGAGTTTCTGTCATGGGAAGATTGGGTGGGATGGGACCCTTTTCCAGGGCTCTGTTCCAGGAGGCAGGGCTGGACACTCTGCAAGGGGCAGTAGATCCCAGGGGGTGACAGGCTCAGAGCAGTTCAGCTGTTGAGAGACTGGACCCTGAACTGTGTGTGAGGCTTAGAGTTGCCTGTGGGCCCTGTTGCTCAGTTGTCCCGCAGCTATGAGTCAGTGAGGAAAGTTCCTGTCTCTGCTGGCCTCCTGCCCTATGGAAGCCTGTGGGCCTGTCTGGGGCATAGGTGGCCACCTGGACACTGGCATGCGTTCCCCAGCACCCTCCTCTGCCGAACCATTCTCTGAGGGGCTCTGTTAGGGGTAAGAGGATGGAGCTGTCGGTGCTGTGAGGAGTTGTGCTTAGGGCTGAGGACAGCTTTGAGTCATTCAAAACATTTTAGTCATTCTGTGCACTGCCGGCCACGTCCTTGCCTCTTTCCTTGGAGGGACATTTCCCTCCTCCCCTAGGGTCCATCTGGTGCCCACTGTGTACTTCTGTGCCCTGCCCCTGCACCCCCATTGTGGCGTGCCTGGTCCTTGGCAGAGGAGGGTGCTCAGTGGGGTTGGAAGCATGGTTAGGAGCACCCACTCTCGTAAACCCATGTCTCGCTGCTGCACAAGCAGAAACATACCTGGGCTGGCAGGGTTCCTGCAGAGACCAGCAGTGCCAGTATGTTTCTTACTTACTGACCTCAGCGCCTGTGCCAGTCTGTGTGGCAGAGGCCAGCTGGCCACCTTTCCTAGGCCCAGATGGCACTGCCCTTCCTAGCGAGGACAGTGGGTTCAGGTGGTGCCAGGTGCTTGGCCCAGGCTACCTTTCCTTCTTGGCACCTGGAAGCTCAGGTTGGGGCAGCGCTGGCGCCCGCCCAGGAGTCCAAGGTGGCCCTGGTGAGGCTGAGGGCCTTGGGGAGAGGCGGGCCTGCAGGCCAACTGCAGCATCTGGGAGGCAAGCAACATGACTTCTGGTGAAGCCTGGGTGGCCTCGTGTGGCTTGGGAGGCGCAACCACGGAGTCGAGGCTGCATACCAAAGGCCGCTGGCAGTTTGATTTGGGCCCTGCCGTGTTTCAGAAGGAACCACCATTTAGTTTTGGGGGATTTCAGCATCCCCATGGGCCTGGTTTTGTCAGCTTTCAAGATAGGCCCCTCTCAGGGAGGCCTCTGCATCCTGAAGTGTAAAAACACTTGCTCTTTATTTTTTGATCCCTTTCTGTCCCTGAGGGTATGTGATGGACTTCATATAGTATAGAGACAGTAGCCTAGGCTGTGAAACTAAATGCAAATCCTAGTTTCTCTGTTTGTTGCCTCATTGCCTTCACCTCATTTTCTCATCAGTGCAAATGGGACAGGAGCCTCTGTCCCTTCTGAGGCAGTTTGAGTTCTCAGTGAGGTGACACATATACCGGCATGCAATGGGCAGTTGTGAGCTCATGTGCCATGTACTGTGCCCCAGGGGCTGCAGCCCTGTGTGGGGTCAGTGCTGAGGTCCTTTGAGTGCCTTATTGAGCCCCACCCTGTCCCAGAGCCCTTGTTTGAGTGTCCCAGTTATCTGATGCATGCATGCCTGTTCTTGCCCACAGGTGGTACGCGTGGGCGGGGCGAGGGGACATGGGGCCCGACATGGAGCTGCCCAGCCACTCGAAGCAGCTCCTGCTGCAGCTGAATCAGCAGAGGACCAAGGGCTTCCTGTGTGATGTCATCATCATGGTGGAGAACTCCATCTTCCGGGCTCACAAGAATGTCCTGGCCGCCAGCAGCATCTACTTCAAGTCCCTGGTCCTGCACGACAACCTCATCAACCTGGACACAGACATGGTCAGCTCCACGGTGTTCCAGCAGATCCTGGACTTCATCTACACAGGCAAGCTGCTGCCCAGTGACCAGCCAGCTGAGCCCAATTTCAGCACCCTTCTCACTGCCGCCAGCTACCTCCAGCTGCCCGAGTTGGCAGCCCTCTGCCGTCGCAAACTCAAGAGAGCCGGCAAGCCCTTTGGCTCTGGGAGGGCAGGGGCCACCGGCATGGGGCGGCCCCCCCGCAGCCAGCGGCTGTCCACGGCCTCTGTCATCCAGGCTCGTTATCAGGGGCTTGTGGATGGGCGTAAGGGGGCCCACGCCCCCCAGGAGCTCCCCCAAGCCAAAGGCTCAGACGATGAGCTCTTTCTTGGTGGTTCTAACCAGGAAGGTGTGCAAGGTTTGGGCCGGGCCATCTGCCCAGCTGGTGGGGAGACAGGCCTCGGGGGCTGCAGCAGCAGCACCAATGGGAGCAGTGGGGGCTGTGAGCAGGAGCTGGGCTTGGACTTGTCCAAGAAAAGCCCACCCCTGCCCCCTGCCACCCCCGGTCCCCACCTCACTCCCGATGACCCAGCCCAGCTGAGCGACAGCCAACACGGCTCGCCCCCTTCGGCCTCTGCCCCTCCTGTTGCCAACAGTGCCTCTTACTCTGAGCTGGGGGGCACCCCCGATGAGCCCATGGATCTGGAGGGAGCTGAGGACAACCACCTGAGCCTGCTGGAGGTGCCTGGCGGGCAGCCTCGGAAGAGCCTCCGACACTCCACTCGGAAGAAGGAGTGGGGCAAGAAGGAACCTGTGGCTGGCTCCCCTTTTGAGCGGAGAGAAGTGGGACCCAAGGGTCCCTGCCCGGGAGAGGAGGGCGAGGGGGTTGGGGACAGGGTTCCCAATGGCATCCTGGCTGGTGGGGCTGGCCCTAGCGGGCCCTATGGAGAGCCCCCCTACTCCTGCAAGGAGGAGGAGGAGAATGGCAAGGACGCAAGTGAAGATAGCGCGCAGAGTGGGAGTGAGGGGGGCAGCGGCCACGCCAGCGCCCACTACGTGTACCGGCAGGAAGGCTACGAGACGGTGTCCTATGGGGACAACCTGTATGTGTGCATCCCCTGCGCCAAGGGCTTCCCCAGCTCCGAGCAGCTCAACGCGCACGTGGAGACGCACACAGAGGAAGAGCTGTTCATCAAGGAAGAGGGGGCCTATGAGACAGGCAGTGGGGGCGCCGAGGAGGAGGCTGAGGACCTGTCGGCGCCCAGCGCGGCTTATGCAGCTGAGCCCCGGCCCTTCAAGTGTTCGGTCTGCGAGAAGACCTACAAGGACCCGGCCACTCTGCGGCAGCACGAGAAGACGCACTGGCTGACGCGGCCCTTCCCCTGCAACATCTGCGGCAAGATGTTCACGCAGCGTGGCACCATGACGCGTCACATGCGGAGCCACCTGGGCCTGAAGCCCTTTGCCTGCGATGAGTGTGGCATGCGCTTCACCCGCCAGTACCGCCTCACTGAGCACATGCGTGTGCACTCAGGTGAGAAGCCCTATGAGTGCCAGCTGTGCGGGGGCAAGTTCACCCAGCAGCGCAACCTCATCAGCCACCTGCGAATGCACACTTCCCCCTCCTAGAAGCCAAAGACCCGAGGGCGCCCTCTGCCACCTTGCTCCCCGGGAACCCATGGAAGGAGAAGCGTGGTGATGCAGCGGCAGGGGCAAGACCCTGGGTCCAGTGGAGGCTCCGGGTGGCCCCTCTGGCCCCCACTTGCCCACACCCAGAGCTTTAATCGACAGTCTGTACCAAGCAGAGCCGACAGGAGGGAAGCTAGGGGTCCCAGCCCGTCTACCTCCCCATCTCACCCAGGTCCCCAGCTCCCCGCGGGGACCACCGCAGGGCCTGTGGGCTGGGTCACGTGGGTCTCGCTGGGACCTGGTCCCTTTGCTGCAGGCGACTTGGAGAAAGGGGGCAGTGGGGGCCTCCATGCTGGTGATGGCCAAGGTGTTGTTGGGAGCAGGCCCCACCCCGTTAGCCGCGTCTGTGTGTGTGCACGTGTGCTTGTGTCTGTGTGGGCATGTACGGCCCTGGTTCTGCAGGGAACAGGTGCTGGGGGTGCAGATCCCTCCCTCCTTGAGCCAGGGTGGCACTGCTCACTGGCGCTGGGACAGTCAGGGTGACCCCACCGCCTACCTCTCTACAACTAAAGAGCCCTCTGGGCCTGTGTTGCTGTTATTCCTACTGATCTGTTCCTCTATTTTTCTTTTTTCTTTTTGTTTTTTAAACCAAAACAAACAATAGCTTATTTTCTTCCCAGCCCCTCTGGGGCTGAGCCTGGGTCTGAAGACTGAATGTAACAGGGGCCGCTGGCCCTCCTGTGCGTCCCTGGCTCTGACGCTGCAGGGGTGTCAGCGTGCCACCGCTCCAGGCCTCAGAAGCCCTTCTTGCCCAAAGGCTTCCCTGGTCCCTGAGCCCTGCCTCGGCTGCCTCAGGAGAGTGCTTTTCCTGTAGTTTCCAAGGATTATTCTTTATTTAGAGGTACTTGTTTTTTATTAAGAGAAAAACCAGTGTAACGTTTATGTGACTGAACTGGAAGGTCTGGGGTTCCGGGGGGTGGGGGGAGGCTGGACTCGATGCCGGGGCCATTGGTACTCTCGTTTTCATTTGTGTGTGCGCGTGTGTGTCTGTGTGTGGTGTGTGCCGTACGCGTGGGCAGACGTTTCGCTTTCCCTCCTTCCTCACTGAACAAGGTGGAGACTTGTGACTTGTTGCTACCTCTTGAATTCATGACAACAATATGTTGGTGACTGGCATGGAAGCCCTCGGCATCCCTGCTTTCTCCTCCTAACAACCAGGAAGTCGGTGCAGGAGTCACAGGGCTCCGAGTGGCCCAGTGACTGGGCCCTGCATCTCACCTGTGTTTTCCCTTTGGGCCTTGGGCCACATCCACCCCCAGGGGACCCTGGCACCCTGGGCACATGAACCTGTTTCTGGTGTGGGTGAGGTGTGGGGCCCCAACGTGGAGCCAGGCACTGGGTGCTGACAGGGGAGCCATGAGGAGGGTGGCAGGTCTTTGCAGCTCCCGGCCAGGCTGAGGCGGAGGTGAGCCCTCTTCGTCCTGCCACCTCCACCCTCCATTCCTGCAAGAGTTGAGCTTGTAAGAGCTGACCTTAGGACCCCCCCAGAGAACAGGGATTGTACTTCTCTGAGCAGACACTGTCTAGGGCTCCTCAACCAGCCTCAGACACTTCCATGAGCCCCATAGTGGGCTCTCAAGGCCACAGCACAGTCCCACTGTCTTCGGCCAACTGGAGCAGTGGGGCTGGGCCTGCAGGCTTCATCTCGCTTCACGACTTCCCCTTTTTTTTCTCTCTCTCTCCTCTATTTTAAGTTTAGACCAAAAAAATTCCAGAGTCATCCCCTACCCCCCACCCCTCCAGAGACCCTCCAACTGAAAACAGAGCCTGAGTTCAGGGACCCGAGTGGTGAGCAGTGTGTTTTGGGGGTGAGGGAGCTTGGGCGGATGAGGCTTCTGGCTGAGCCCTCCCTGTGGCGATCCCAGCCTGAGAAGGGCCCTCTTCCCTCCTGGTGGGAAGCAGAGAAGTGGACCCAGGGTCTTAGATTCCAGCAAGTCAGGCTGGGGACCTTGAGGGGAGGAGACTCCTGGACTCCACCCCTCCTCAGTGAGGGGGCTCCCCTTGTCCTGACCCCACCCCACCCTGTCAGCACTTAAGCCACACGACACAAAGTCTGTACTGCACGGGAACTGCACGCGCCCGGGGCCATGTGCGTGGCCTCGGGCTGTGGGCAGCCGCATCTGTGACGTGACTCATGAAAGTAGGTGATTCCTTTGCAGAACTTCAGGGACTGGGAGCAGAGGCCCCTCACTCAACTACGTTTGTGCGACATAGTATTGTACCCACCTTAGTATTGTATGGAGCCTTTTCTGTATTTTAATGAGAAAGCAGAACACTAGTTTCCTATTTAAGACTTTAAGGGTTTGTGGGGCGGGGCGGGATTAACACAACATTTGGCTTTGTTTTCTTTTTCCTTTGATTTCCACGTTGGGTGTGTGCGAGTGTGTGTGTGTGTGATGTTAAGAGCCTCACAAAGAAACTGGGTTATTGGAGGCCAAGGTGGCTTACAGCTCTCTGCGCTTGTCACTTAATTCCTAAATGTTTCGGAGAAACAGGAAACAGAAAACAGCAGATACCATGTAGGAAAGAGGGCAAACAAAGAAAAAAAGATAAGCTCATACCCAAATTCACAAAGCCTGTTTTTAAACCAAAGCACATTTTGAATGAGTATGGAACCTCCATGGGCTCAGACAAAAGTTACTAATATATTTATCTCATTGTTTACATAAGCTCTTACAGTTTCAGACCTCAGCAGCTGTAAGGCCAGTCCAGGGAACCCTCGCCTGCTGCTGGAAGCCCTTCTGAGTTGGCCCTGGAGTGGTTCACGGGCAGAGCGGGGCAGCCCTGGGGCTGGGGAAGGGACTGGAAACCTCCCTGGATTCACCTGAGCCCTCCTCCCCATTCTCAGGGCCCCTCCAAGCCCAGCTGGCACCAAAGAGCTTGGGCCAGTGCTGACCAGCCCCCAAGGTCCTCTGACCTGGACCATGCTGGTCCTGACCAGCTGGCCTATGTGGGGGTGGCTGTCAGCTCTGGCCACAGGACCCGAGACTGGGCTTGAGTCCCCCTGCTACTCTGCCCGTGACCCTCGGGGATGGGTTGATGTGAGGGTCCCACTCAAGCCAAAAAGCCGGGACCTTTGCACAGCCCAGCCAACTCTGGTGGGTCCCCATTCGTGGTGACCCCCTAACCCCACCCGAAGCAGCAGAAAGGGCTGACTGGGCCTGGTCCTTACCAACATAGACGGTGCAAACACTCTTAACAGTGTTGTTTTTGTATCAATATGTTCGTGCAGTGATGAATGTATTTATTTCTCAGACTTGGGGCGAGTGAGCAGGTGGCAGGTCAGGCTCCGCCACTGCACACTCCCGCCGGACTGAGCCCCAGCAAGGGCTCCTCCAGGATTGCAAAAAAAAAAAAAAAAAAAAAAAAAAAAAAAAAAAGAGAAAAGATGAACCTTTAAGCAAATAATCTCAGAGACTCGCAGCATAGCCATACACCTCAGCCTGTGAAATGAACAATCCGGACCCTCCCCGACCTTCCCCACCTCACGCAGCTGCGTGTGTTTCCCGTTCGTCACCACTCGGGGGCGCCGGGCCGCCCACCCACTCCCCCAACCTGTCAGTATTCACTGGACCTCGGGCGCCATGCAGGAGTGCGATCTGGGCTGGGCCACTGGGCAGGCCAATCCCCTGCCCTCCCTCCCGGCCATCCTGAGTTGGGGTGAGGCCTGGGCAGCCGGAGGGCAGGGCTCAGGGAGCAGGAGGCTGCATCCGTCCACCCCCAGGTGTGGGGGACAAAAGCCAAAGGCGAGGCCTTAGAGCAGACAAGGGCTCTCAGCCCTGCCATGCCCCCTGAAGGGACCAAGGTCCTCCTGTTCCCAGAACCCCATTGGGGCAGATGTTACTGAACCTGTGAATCAGATGCCAGGGGTGAGGGGCTGGGGAGGGACCTAACCTGACCCTGTCTGACATTCCACGCTGGGGTGGGCATGAGCTGTGGGAACTGAGGCTGCCCAGGACCCCCTTCCTAGGATGCCCCAGCTTCAGTCACCCCACTTTAACTTTCTACAAGGACCCCCTCCCCTTACCTCACCTTGCTATTTATTGCTGTAATTTATTGACCTCAAAAATGCTGCATAACAGACCTCACTGGGGCAGGGAGGATCCCCAGGGCTCCCCCCCTCCACTTGGCGGGCCCTGTGGGGCCAGGTGCTGAGGGGAGCCTCTCTACCCCACCCATCACTAGTTTCCCTCCGCCCCCACCCTGGGGGCCCCAGGTTGGGCACTGGCTCATTACTTACAAATACCTCGAATGGGGAGGGGGGAGGGATGGGGTTATAAGTGTTTTGTTTAATTGGAACTGGAAGAGGGATCATGTTCTATTTTATGCCCTTCCCAGAAAGGGGGAGGGACACCAGGATCGCACTCCTGTACTGGCCACCGCCGCTGTCACTCGTCACATTGAGTTCACATCCCTTGAGAGTTTGTATAAATTCAGGTCAGCGCTGCAGCTATGCAGCCGCCCAGTGTCATAGAAAAGCAATTCACCAACGACTGATCTCTCCATTCAGAAGTGTGCAGTCTTAATGTACAGCGATGAGAAACTGTTATTTTATGATCTTTTCATTAAAAGCTTGATTGAAAACTATCTGGTGTGGGACCTCCATATTCTACTTTGGCTGTTCTCTCTAGCAAAGTGACATGGCTTCCAAATCTTAGGAGGGTGGAGTCTGGGATGGGCATCTGCCTGCTACCATTCAGCAGTGCTTAGTGGTGCTTGGTGAGTCCTTGGGGGTGTATACACTGGGCCAGGGAAGTAGCACTTTGGTGTCAGCATCCTCTTGGGCAGCATTGGCCTGAGTTAGCTGAGGCTGCCTGGGAGGCAGCGATGCGTGCACAGTTAGGGGCACGGACCTGGGGACACGGACTTGAGGCTGAGGAAGGGCTGGAGCAAGGTGAGGGCTACTCCCTTTGCCCACTGCTGCTTGGCCTGAGGGGAGGAGAAGGGGGAAGGAAAAAGGGTAACATTAATCCCCAGGGTGAGGGACCACCTGAGATGGGATCCTAGTATGAAGACCCAGGAAGAGAAGCAAGGATGGAGGGCGATGGCCATGCTGGACCTCCAGTTCAGACTGCGGGCATCTGTGGTGGCTCTGGGCAGCAGGACATGAGCCCACTGACCCCAGACGCCCAGAAGAGCTTGAGCACAGCTCCTTGGGGTCTTGGTGAGTTCTGCTCACTTGCTTTAAAATTAACTTTTGGCTTTGTCAAAGTAATTCCTGAATATAGTTTAAATAATTAATGGTTCTTAAAAGGGCTTAAAAAATAGTTTTGTCTCCCACTGCATCCCATGCTACACAGCCAATCTCTTTTAATTATTTTAGCACTTTCTTTTGCATTCATCTCTCCATGTCTAAATAGTATTCTTTTTTTTTTTTTTAAAGACAGCGTTTCACCATGTTGGTCAGGCTGGTCTTGAACTCCCGACCTCAGGTGATCCACCCGTCTTGGCCTCCAAAGTGCTTGGATTACAGGTGTGAGCCGCCATGTCTGGCTCTAAATAGTATTCTTATACTGCTGTTTTATTCCTTTTTTGGAGTCTTTGGACTTAAGGATTATTTAGTTCATTTACATTCTCTTCTCCCTAATTTATATCCCCCAAATAGTTATCAAATGTATAGTTTGATCTTCAGGTTGGCAGACTTTCTATTAAGTAGTCAGATTGTAAAAATATGTAAATCAATCTATATCTGTCTGTCTGTCTGTCTGTCTGTCTGCACATTTACTGCAGCTTTCATCCAGGCTGGCGTGCTGTGGATCACAGCTCACTGTAACCTCAAACTCCTGGGCTCAAGTGATCCTCCCACCTCAGCCTCCCATGTAGCTGGGACTGCAGGCGTGAGCCACCACAGCCAGCTAAAAAATTAGCTTGTTTCTTGTTTTCATAGAGACAGGATCTTGTTACCTTGTCAGGCTAGTGTTGAACTGGCTTTGAGAGATTCTCTTAACTCAGCCTCCCAACGTGCTGGGATTACAGGTATGAGCCACTACATCTGGCTGCCAGATAGTAGATATTTCAGGCTCTGCAGGTCATACTATCTCTGTTGTGACTACTCAGCCTTCTGTCAGAGTGCAAAATGGGGCTAGGTGCAGTGGCTCATGCGTGGTCTTGAACTCTGGTTGGGAGTTCAAGACCAGACTGGCCAACACCAACACGGTGAAACCTCGTCTACTAGAAGTACAGAAATTAGGGAGGCTGAGATGGACAGATCACCTGAGGTTAGGAGTTTGAGATCAGCCTGGCCAACATGGTTGAAACCTGTCTCTACTAAAAATAGAAAAATTAGCTGGGCATGGTGGCACATGCTTATAATTCCAGCTGCTCGGGAGGCTGAGGCAGGAAAATCTCTTGAACCAGGGAGGCAGAGGTTGCAGTGAGCCGAGATCATGCCACCGCTCTCCAGACTGGCAGCAGAGTGAGAAAAAACAAAACACAAATTTAGCTGGGTGTGGCGGCAGGCGCCTGTAATCCCAGCTCCTCGGGAGGCTGACAGAGGAATTGCTTGAATCCAGAAGGTGGAGGTTGCAGTGAGCTGAGATCGCGCCATCACACTCCAGGCTGGGTGACTAGAGTGAAAAAAACTCCTCAAAAAAAGGAAGAGGAAAAAAAAGTACAAAAATTGCTGGGCGTAGTGACTCACACATGTAATCCCAGCACTTTGGGAGGCTGAGGCGTGTGGATCATGAGGTCAAGAGATCGAGATCATCTTGGCCAAAATGATGAAACCTCATCTCTACTAAAAATACAAAAATTAGCCAGGTGGGCCATGGGTTGGAGAGACGTGAGTCCTCCGTGGCCACCAGCAAAAAATTTAAAAATAATTAAAAAAAAAAAAATTAGCCAGGTGTTGTGATGGGCACCTGTAATCCCAGCTACTTGGGAGGCTGAGGCAGGAGAATCACTTGAATCCGGGAGGCAGAGGTTGTGGTGAGCCAAGATCGTGCCACTGCACTCTAACCTGGGCGACAGAGCGAAACTTTGTCTCAAAAAATAAAAGTACAAAAATATAGCTGGGCATGGTTGTGGGTTCCTGTAATCCCAGCTAGGCAGGAGAATGGCTTGAACCCAGGAGGCGGAGGTTGCGGTGAGCCGAGATCATGCCAACTGCATTCCACCCTGGGCAACGAGCAAAACTCTCTCTATATATATTAAAAAAGAAAAGAAAAAGTTGCCATCAATGATACGTAAGCAATAGGCATGGATATATTCCAGTAAAACTTCATTTACGGCCAGCCATAGTGGCTTAGGCCTGCAATCACAGCACTTTGAGAGGCCGAGGTGAGTGGATCACCTGAGGTCAGGAGTTTGAGACCAGCCTGGGCAAGATGGTGAAACCCCATCTTTACAAAAAAAAAAAAAAAAATACAAAAAGTTAGCTGGGTGTGGTGGTGCACACCCATAGTCTCAGCTACTTGGGAGGCTGAGGTGGGAAAATCACCTGAGCCTGGGAAATTGAGGCTGTAGTGAGCTGTGATTGTGGCACAGCACTCCAGCTTGGGCAACAGAGGAAACTGTCTCAAAGAAAACTAAACAAAACAAAGAAACTTCATTTATAAAAACAGGTGCAGGATGTGATTTGCTATTATGTACCTATTGTGCTCACTATGTAAATTTGTTTACTTACTGCTAAGCTGGGTAAGGTAATGGGTCTTCATTTTGGTTCTTGTACAATTACTTTTCTTTTCCTTCCTTCCTCCTCCCTCCCTCCCTCCCTCCCTCCCTCCCTCTCTTTCTCTTCTCTCTCTTTTTTTAATTTTTTTTTTTTTTTAAGACAGGGTTTCACCATGTTGGTCAGGCTGGTCTTGAACTCCCGACCTCAGGTGATCCACCCACCTTGGCCTCCAAAGTGCTTGGATTACAGGCGTGAGCCACCACACCCGGCCTCTTCTCTCTTACTTGAGACAGAGTCTCGCTTTGTTGCCCAGGCTGGAGTGCAATGCGCTATCTCTGCTCACTGCAACCTCCGCCTCTCGGGTTCAAGCAATTCTCCTGCCTCAGCCTCCCAAGTAGCTGGGATTACAGGCATGTGCTACCACACCTGGCTAATTTTTTGTATTTTTAGTAGAGACGGGGTTTCACCATGTTGGCCAGCCTGGTCTCAAACTCCTGACCTCAGGTGATCCACCGCCTCAGCCTCCCAAAGTGCCGGAATTACAGGCATGAGCTACCGCACCCAGCCTTTTGTACAATTTATTTTTCTTTTTATTTTTTGAGACAGGATCTCACTCTGTCACCCAGACCAGAGTGTAGTGGAGTGATCACAGCTCACTGTAGCTTCGACCTCCGGGGCTCAAGTGATCCTTCTCTCCTAGCTTTGCAAGTAGCTGGGACTACAGGTGTACACCATCACACCTGGCTAATTCTTTAAATTTTTGTAGAGGTGGGGTTTCATTGTATTGTCCAGGCTGACCTTGAACCCCAGGGCTCAAGTGATCCAACCATCTTGGCCTCCCAAAGTTTTGAAGTTACCAGCATGAGCCACCGGCCAATTTCTTGTATATCTTTTTCCTTCCTCCCCACCTTTTTTTTTTTTTGAGACAGTTTTGTTCTCTTACCTAGGCTAGAGTGCATTGGTGCCATCTCGACTCACTGCAACCTCCACTTTCCAGGTTTAGGCTATCCTCACACCTCAGCCTCCTGAGTAACTGGGACTACAGGTACACGCCACCATACACAGCTAATTTTGTTGTTGTTGTATTTTTAGTAGAGATGGTGTTTCACCATGTTGCCCAGGCTGGTCCTGAACTCCTGGCCTCAAGTGATATGCCCGACTTGGCCTCCTAAAGTGCTGTGATTACAGGTGTGAGCTGCTTTGCTTGGCCTCTTGTTTTTCTTAAAATTAATAATTATTTGATTTTTTTTTTTTTTTTTTGAGACAGAGTTTCGCTCTTGTTACCCAGGCTGGAGTGCAATGGCGCGATCTCGGCTCACCGCAACCTCCGCCTCCTGGGTTCAGGCAATTCTCCTGCCTCAGCCTCCTGAGTAGCTGGAATTACAGGCACGCGCCACCATGCCCAGCTAATTTTTTGTAGTTTTAGTAGAGACGGGGTTTCACCATGTTGACCAGGATGGTCTCGATCTCTTGACCTTGTGATCCACCCGCCTCGGCCTCCCAAAGTGCTGGGATTACAGGCTTGAGCCACCGCGCCTGGCCAATTATTTGATTTTTTTGATTGCCCAGTTAGAGTCTCTATCTTCCCTCCCTCTTTAACTCTGTGAAACGGCTCCAGTACATTTTTCTGCACAATGGGACACAATCTGTTCTGTTATTTCACTGCAGGAGACATCCTGGAGTCTGCACAAATGTGGGCTGGGGTTCTTCCTGCCTTTGTCCTTCATTAGCAGCCCTGTCTGTGGAGCTCATTTATCCTCTTTCTTGAATTACGTGCTTGTTTTGGTGGCATAATTCCTCTGGTGCCATCCTGAGAAAGAGCACATGGGAAGTAGGATTGTTCTTTTTTCTTTTTTCGCCCTGGAAAATTAAAGCAATTCATTCAAGATTTTTTTTTTTTTTTTTTTGAGACAGAGTTTCATTCTCCAGCCAAGCTGGAGTGCAATGGCTTGATCTCAGCTCACTGCAACCTCCGCCTCCCGGGTTCAAGTGATTCTCCTGCCTCAGCCTCCCAAGTAGCCGGGATTACAGGCATGCACCACCATGCCTGGCTAATGTTTTGCATTTTTACTAGAGGAGGGGTTTCTCCATGTTGGTCAGGCTGGTCTCAAACTCCTGATCTCAGGTGATCTGCCTGCCTCGGCCTCCCAAGGTACTGGGATTACAGGCATAAGCCACCATGCCCAGCGGGGAAGTAGGATTTTTTCTTTTTGGAAGAAAATCACTTTATTCTAATTAACTCACAAAGAATAAAATTATAACAGCTAGTTTAAGGAGGCCACAAAAACATTTGACCAGCTCCAAATTCTACAGAGTAGGAACACCCCCTTCCATTTCAATTCTGAAGCAAGGAAGCTAGGAATGACAGGAGAGGTTTAACTGGTGGCTACACTTTATACCTTCACTATTAATTACATTTTTATATTAACTTGGTTATGAGAGCTGGTTTTCCATTTCTCCAGGTTGAACTTCTTGATTAGGCCAATCTGTTTGCAAGTCGGCACTGTTTCAGCGCCTCACTGAAACCTTCACAGAGCTTGATGTCACCCTGGTTCTGGGCACACTCCAGAAACTGTTCAATCTCGCAGAAGCAAGGCTGCTGCTGCTGCGCCAGCTGGGTTCCAAGAGGCTCTCGGTAAGTGATGTCAGGCCTCGCAGGTTCACTTCCTCCATTGAAGCCCCTAGTAATGGTGTGGCCCAGTGTGTGCCCTGCAGCAGAGCCCACAGCCACACCAGCTGCAGTGGTTGCCATCTGGGCCTGCAGTCCTGGCTGCCGGGGCGCAGCAGCAGGAGAGCCAACTGCAGAGGGGGGTGCCGCTGCTGGTGGCTGAGCGGCTGGTGCTGGCCTGGGCACAGTTCTCAACTGAGGGGCCCGGCTGGCCAGAGGAGCCATGCAGGAGGTGTGGCTTCGGCTTCCACGCGGCATCCTAGCTACGGGGCGGCTCGGTCTTTAGACATGCAACAACCGGAAGTAGGATTTTTAAGACTTTGAAGTTTGAAAATGCTTGTAGACTGTACGAAATTGATAATTTGGCTGGGTATAGAATTGTAGTTTGGATATCCTTTTCCCACTGAATTTTTAAGGTGTTGCTCCCATGGCAACCTTAAAGTGTTCTAAGGTAGAACTTCTAATGTGATGAGAAGTCTAATTCCTTTTGCATGTGCCCTGATTTCCTCCCTGGAAATATTGAGGAACCTTTATTTTACATGGTTTGCCCATTCACTGGGCTAGGCACTTGATGGGTAGATTTCACTCCAGAGACTCATTCCCTTCAGTAAAGGCCTACTGATTTTTAAAGTAGCTTAGTTGTGAACAGTAGCTCACACCTGAAATCCCAGCACATTGGGAGGCTGAGGGAGGTCGATCGCTTGAGCCCAGGAGTTTGGGACCAGCCTGGGCAACATGGCAAACCCTGTCTCTACCCAAAAAAATACAAAACATATTAGCTGGGCTTGGTGGTCATTCTTGTAGTACCAGCTGCTCAGGAGGCTGAGGTGGGAAGGTTACCTGAGCCTGGGAGGTGGAGGTTGCTGTGGGCCAAGAAACAGACTCTGTCTCAAAAAATAATAATGCTGGGCATGATGGCTCATGCCTGTAATCCCAGCACTTTGGGAGGCCGAGGTGGCCAGATTGCCGGAGGTCAGGAGTTTGAGACCAGCCTGACCAATATGGAGAAATCCTGTCTGTACTAAAAGTACAAAATTAGCTGGTCGTGGTGGCCCATGCCTGTAATCCCAGCTACTCAGGAGGCTGAGGCAGGAGAATTGCTTGAACCCGGGAGGTGGATGTTGCACTGAGCCGAGACTGCGCCATTGCACTCCAGCCTGGGCAACAAGAGCAGAACTCTATCTAAAAAAAAAAAAAAGCCTGGTGCAGTGGCTCATGCTTGTAATCCCAGCACTTTGGGAGGCTGAGGTGGGCAGATCACGAAGTCAGGAGATCGAGACCATCCTGGCTAACATGGTGAAACTCCATCTCTACTAAAAATATAAAACATTAGCCAGGCATGGTAGCATGTGCCTGTAGTCCCAGCTACTCAGGAGGCTGAGGCAGGAGAATCGCTTGAATCCAGGAGGTGAGGCTGCAGTGAGCTGAGATCATGCTACTGCACTCCAGCCTGGGCAACAGAGTGAGACTCCATCTCAATAATAATAATAATTAATAATAATAAAGTAGCTCATCTATCACTTTTATTTTTTTTTTATTTTTATTTTTATTTTTTTATTTTTTTTTTTGAGACAGAGTTTCACTCTTGTTACCCAGGCTGGAGTGCAATGGCGCGATCTCGGCTCACCGCAACCTCCGCCTCCTGGGTTCAGGCAATTCTTCTGCCTCAGCCTCCTGAGTAGCTGGGATTACAGGCACGCGCCACCATGCCCAGCTCATTTTTTGTAGTTTTAGTAGAGATGGGGTTTCACCATGTTGACCAGGATGGCCTCGATCTCTTGACCTCGTGATCCACCCGCCTCGGCCTCCCAAAGTGCTGGGATTATAGGCGTGAGCCACCACGCCCGGCCTTCTATCACTTTTAATTCCTAAGAATCCTTTTGTCTGTCTCTTGATTTTCATTTCGTTCTCTTTTGTAGTAGACGTAATCTATCTCTAAGGAGTACTGATTTTTGACATATTGTTTCTTACATATATAGTAGTTCCTTTTTAGATCCCCCTTTTCAGTTTAATTACACATATATTTGAGACAGAGTCTCACTCTATCACCCAGGCTGGAGTGCAGTGGCACGATCTCAGCTCATTGCAACCTCCACCTCTGAAGTTCAAGCGATTCTCCTGCCTCAGCCTCCTGAGTCGCTGGGATTACAGGTGCTTGCCACCATACCCAGGTAAGTTTTTGTGTTTTTAGTAGAGACGGGGTTTCACCACATTGGTCAGGCTGGTCTTGAATTCCTGACCTCAAGTGATCCACCTGCGGTGGCCTCCCAAAGTGCTGGGATTATAGGCAGGAGCCACCATGCCTGACCTAATTTTATATTTTTCAGTAATTTTAAAGTCTTTTCCAAGTGTTGGGTGGTGTTGACAGTTTGTTCGTATTTAAGAATGAGACCCAAAAACGCTGCTTGGAACCAACCAAATGGCACCTAAGATGTGCGCTTTTCCTCACTCCTATCCTTGCATAGTGAGATGAACGGGAGTGAATACTCCACGTGCTGAGTGGGCCATGGTGCTTCTAATGGAGAGGGGCCAAGACAGGCACCTTGTTAAGCCAAGTCAGTGCTTTTTTACCCTGGAGTCTTGAGAAAACCTCTACATAAGGAAAAAAAGCAAGGTGAAATACCATATTGCACCTGAACTTAAGTCAGGGCTAGGTTAGGGGGTACTTCTGGGGTTACAGATGCACATCAGGTTTGGAGTTGTAGGCAGTAGCATTTCCTTAGTAATGTGTCTTACTTGTTTAATACATGCTTCGTGGCCGGGCACGGTGGCTCACGCCTGTAATCCCAGCACTTTGGGAGGCAGAGGCGGGGGGATCACCTGAGGTCAGGAGTTCGAGACTAGCCTGACCAACACAGTGAAACCCTGTCTCTACTAAAAATACAAAAAATTAGTGGGGCGTGGTAGCGGGCGCCTGTAATCCTAGCTACTTGGGAGGCTGAGGCAGGAGAATCACTTGAACCCAGGAGGCAGAGGTTGCAATGAGCCAAGATTGCACCATTGCACTCCAGCCTGGGCAATAAGAGCGAGACTCCTCAAAAAGAAAAGAAAAGAAAATGCAAAAATTAGCTGGGTGTGGTGGCACACCACGCCGTGCCCAACCATGAAGCATGTGTTAAACAAGTCCCAGCTACTCGAGGGTGAGGCAGGAGACTCACTTGAACCCGGGAGGCAGAGGTTGCAGTGAGCTGAGATGGTGCCACTGCACTCCAGCAATTCTCCTGCCTCATGTTAGCCAGGCTGATCTCGAACTCCTGACTTCAGGTGATCTGCCCATTTGGTCTCCCAAAGTGCTGAGATTACAGGCGTGAGCCACCATGCGTGGTCTCCCATAGGACTTTCTACAGGAAATTCACTAAGTCGTATAGCAAATGTAGACAGAAGCTTGTGAATGGCTTTTTCTCAAAATGCCCTGGTTAAAATCAGAGCGAGTCATTAAAGGTCCCTGGTGGTGTGCTGTGAAATGTTACTTTTGCCCATGGCAGGATGCTGCCCCCACCTCCGAGGGGCTATGAGGTAATGTGCGGCATCCACACTGATCACCTTTCCAGAATCACATGAGTGTTGTGGACACGTGTAAGCCCTAGGCTTGGGTGGCGGAGACTTGGTCTTGCAGCCCCCTGGTCTTGGCCCCATTCACTCCATCCACCCATGCAGCATGGGCTGGCCTTGGGCAGGGCTTTCCATAGCTCCAGGCTGGGGCGGAAAGAGTCAACAGGGAGGTAGCAGGAAGCTCCCCACAGACCAGGAAGCTAGCTGCATGGACCCCATGCAGAATTCAGGGAGAAGTCACCAAGGGTCGGCATAGGGACCAGGGTCGGGGAAGTCAGGCCGTGCTACAGGTTCCCTAGGAGGATGCCAGAGCTGGCTGGGGTGCAGCAGCTGAGACCTCTCCCTGCAGGGCCAGGCTGCGCCCTTTCCCATGCAAAGGCTTGCCTCTGTGCTGCAGAGACCAGACAGGAAGGCTGGAGGGCCTTGGTGGCAGTGTAGGAGGCTGGGCCACCATCGAGGCCTGGGTGTCTTTCTGGCTGGAGCTACTGAGAGCCCTGCCCTGGGCAGATAGCTGAGGAGAGCCCCCCTGTCCCTGTGCCCAGATACTTTCTGGGCCGGGTAGCCTCTCCTAATGCTCCTGACCAGTGGATTTAAGAAAATGTCAGCCCCCATGGCCAGGCACGATGGCTCACACCTGTAATCCCAACACTTTGGGAGGCCAACATGGGAGATCACTTGAGGTCAGGAGTTCAAAACCAGCCTGGCCAACATGGTGAAACCCTGCCTCCACTTAAAATACAGACAATTATTGGGCCGGGCGCGGTGGCTTACACCTGTAATCCCAGCACTTTGGGAGGCCGAGGCGGGTGGATCACAAGGTCAAGAGATCGAGACCATCCTGGTCAACATGGTGAAACCCCGTCTCTACTAAAAATACAAAAAATTAGCTGGGCATGGTAGCGTGTGCCTGTAATCCTAGCTACTCAGGAGGCTGAGGCAGGAGAATTGCCTGAACCCAGGAGGCGGAGGTTGCGGTGAGCTGAGATCGCGCCATTGCACTCCAGCCTGGGTAACATGAGTGAACCTCCGTCTCAAAAAAAAAAAAAAAAAAATACGGACAATTAGCCGGGCATACTGGTAGGATCCTGTAATCCCAGCTACTCGGGAGACAGTCAGGAGAATCATTTGAACCCAGGTGGTGGAAGTTGCAGTGAGTTGAGATCACACCACTACACTCCAGCCTGGGTGACAGAGCGAGACTCCGTCTCAAAAAAAAAAAAAAAAAAAAAATCAAAACCCAAAAGTCTCCAGCGATTTTGGGATTTGAGATTTTGCGTATTCACTTTCAGCTCCTGTTTCTGGCCAAGGTAACAGTGAGTTGCCTCCTGCAAGGTCCCTGCTGTGAGATCAGGCCACTGCTCAGGCCGTCCTGTGATTCTTGATCAGCAGGCCACAGCACCTCCAGGTCAGCTGACAGGAGCCCGGAGCATTTGAGTCCCAGCCCCAACCAGCAGTGGCCTTTGCCCTGGACAAGTACCTGGGACTACAGTCGAGTGCCACCACACCTGACTAATTCTGCACGTCTCTGATGTGGAGACAGGCTGGCCATTCATTCAGGTGTGGGAGCATTTGAGTGTGTGGTGTTCCGAGCTCTGGGCTTGTCAATGGAGGGAACAGTGCACAAGATGTGGTCCGTGAGCTCTTGGATCCTAGAATGCTTGGGAAAGACAGGCAGATACATAGTGATGGTAATAAACAATAACAGGCCAGGCTAAAAGGCTCAGCCTCACAGCTACCTAGGTGGCTGAGGTGGGAGGATTTCTTGAGCCTGGGATTGCTTGCGTTACTGTACTCCGGCCTGGATGACAGAGTGAGACCCTATCTCAAAAAAAAAAAAAAAAAAAAAAAAAAAATGCATCCTTCGTGGTGCTGAGTGCTGTGGGGACACAGTTGCAATTGGGGATGGATGGCCTGGGAAGGCTTCCCAAGAAACTGGCATTAGGGCGAGGCCATAGCAAGTGAGGGAGGGGCCGAGCAGAGGAATAAGCAGGTGCAGAGGCCCTGTGGCAGCAGACTGCCCAGCGGCGGGAGCAGTCCTGATAGGAGCCACATGGGAACTTGGGCTTGTTTTGTCTGAGGGTCTGAGGGGCCCCACTGGCTGCTGGCCGGGGACAGGCAGGCCCCTCAGAAGCTCTCAGAATGGTGCAGTCTAGAGCCCTGGGGTTGGAGGTGTTAAGTAGGGGTCAGAACTTGGAGGTTCACATTTTATTCAAAGCTGTTGGCCCGGTGTGGTGGCCCACCCCTGTAATCCCAGCACTTTGGGAAGCTGAAGCAGGTGGATCACCTGAGGTCTGGGGTTTGAGACCAGCCTGGCCAACATGGAGAAACGCCATCTCTACTAAAAATATAAAATTAGCCGGGTGTGGTGGCGGGTGCCTGTAATATCAGCTAACTCTGGAGGCTGAGGCAGGAGAATTTCTTGAACCGGAAGGCGGAGGTTGCGGTGAGCTGAGATCCCACCATTGCACTCTGGCCTGGGTGACAAGCGAAACTGCGTCTTAAAAAAAAAAAAGCTGTTTAGTGAGCACTTGTGAGTCACTGACAATTCGTAAACATCAGCTCGTTTGCTCTGTGTGGCAATCAGGCTGAGGTGGACGGCATCTCTCGAGGAAGTAACATGCAGAGGGGCCAACAGTTTGCAATGGAAGAGCTCCAAGGACTTGGGGACAGGCTGGAGGAAGCCTGTGAGGTGGGAGGGGAGGTAAGGACAGCGTCAAGGTTTCTACGTGAAAGAGTGGGAGAAGAGCAGGACTGGCACCCGGAGTCATAGGGGGCCGACCTGGAGAGGAACAGGGCTGTGAGCCTGGAGGGGACGGTGTCCAGGAGGCCAGGGTCACTCGGCTGAGTGTGGCCAGTGGGCAAGTCAGGGACAGCTGACCCCCAGTAATGCTAAAACAAAAATCAATAAATGTGTAAATAAAACACAGTTCACTTTGGCTGTAGTGGGAGAATGGCTGGGCCAGGAGGCTGCCAGAGCCC
>NW_022437169.1:401786-532416 GCF_009761245.1 Sapajus apella | reverse complement strand
TTTTTTTTTTTAATAAAGACGGGGTTTCACCATGTTGGTCTCGGGCTGGTCTTGAACTCCCGACCTCAGGTGATCCGCCCACCTTGGCCTTCAAAGTGCTTGGATTACAGGTGTGAGCCACCATGCCCGGCCTTATTATTACTGTTTCTTTCTTTCTTTCTTTCTTTTTTTTTGTGACAGAGTCTCACTGTGTTGCTTAGGCTGGAGTGCAGTGAACCGAGATCATGCTTGGCTCACTGCAACCTCCACCTCCCGGGGGTCAAGCGATTCTCCTGCCTCAACCTCCCAAGCAGCTAGGACTACAGGTGCACGCCACCATGGCTGGCTAACGTTTGTATTTTTTGGTAGAGATGGGGTTTCACTATGTTAACCAGGCTGGTCTTGAACTCCTGACCTCGTGGTCCTCCCACCTCGGCCTCCTGAAGTGCTGGGAATACAGGCGTGAACCACTGCGCCTGGCCCCTATTTCTTTTTAAGACAGGGTCATGCTGGAGTGCAATGGCATAATCACAGCTCACTGCAACCTCACGCTCCTGGGCTCACGCAATCTTCCTGCCCCGGCATCCTGAGTAACTGGGACTATGGGCATGCACACCTGACTAATTAAAAAATTTTTCTGGGCCGGGCGTGGTGGCTCACGCCTGTAATCCAAGCACTTTGGAGGCCAAGGCAGGTGGATCACCTGAGGTTGGGAGTTTAAGACCAGCCTGACCAACATGGTGAAACCCCGTCTTAAAAAAAAAGAAGAAAAAATATTTTTTTTTGTAGCGATCTCACTACATTGCCTAGACTGGTCTTGAATTCTTGGGCTCAAGCAATCCTTTCACCTCAGACTCCCAAAGTGTTGGGATAACAGTTGTGAGCAACCATGCCCAACCAGATTTTATTTTTATTTTTATTTTTGGGACAGGGTCTCTATCACCCAGGCTGGAGTACAGTGGCATGATCACAGCTCACTGCAGCCTTGACTTCCTGGGGTCAGTAATCCTCCCATTTTAGCCTCCCTAGAAGCTTGGACTACAGGTGCATACCATCATGCCCAGCTGTTTTTTGTATTTTTGGTAGACATGAGGTTTTGCCATGTTGCTCAGGCTGGCCTCAAACTCCTGGGCTCAAGCAGTCTGGCTGCCTCAGCCTCCAAAGATTTCAGGCGTGAGTCACCACGCCTGGCGCAGATTTTATTACTTAAGTTAATATTTTGTTGTTGCTTAAAGCTACCTGATCCTTTTTATCAAATAGTTTCTTACAGCCAGGCACGGTGGCTCACGCCTGTAATCCCAGCACTTTGGGAGGCTGAGACAGGCAGATTGCTTGAGTCCAGGAGTCTGAGACCAGCCTGGGCAACACAGTGAAGCTCTTTCTCTACTAAATTTTTTTTTTGAGATGGAGTTTTGCTCTTGTTGCCCAGGCTGGAGTGCTATAATTCAGTCTCGGCTCACCGCAACCTCCACCTCTCTGATTCAAGCGAATCTCCTGCCTCAGCCTCCTGAGTAGCTGGGATTACAGGCATGTGCCACTATTCTTGGCCAATTTTGTATTTTTAGTAGAGATGGCGTTTCTCCATGTTGGCCAGGCTGGTGTCGAACTCCCGACCTCAGGTGATCTGCCTGTCTCGGCCTCCCAAAGTGTTGGGATTACAGGTGTGAGCCACTGCACTCCGATTTTTTTTTTTTTTTTTTTTTTTTTTTTTGAGGCGGGGTTTCGCTCTTGTTACCCAGGCTGGAGTGCAATGGCGCGATCTCGGCTCACTGCAACCTCCGCCTCCTGGGTTCAGGCAATTCTCCTGCCTCAGCCTCCTGAGTAGCTGGGATTACAGGCACGCGTCACCATGCCCAGCTAATTTTTTGTATTTTTAGTAGAGACGGGGTTTCACCGTGTTGACCAGGATGGTCTCGATCTCTTGACCTTGTGATCCACCCGCCTCGGCCTCCCACAGTGCTGGGATTACAGGCTTGAGCCACCGCGCCCGGCCGATTTTTTTTTTTTTTATATGGACTTTCACTCTTTTTCCCCAGGCTAGAGTGCAATGGCGTAATCTTGGCTCACTGCAACCTCCGGCTCCTGGGTGATTCTCCTGGCACAACCTCCCTGGTGGCTGGGATTTACAGGTACCTGCCACCAGCCTTTCTAATTTTTGTATTTTTAGTAGATATGGGTTTTTGGGTTTTCACCATGTTGGCCAGGCTGGTCTCAAACTCCTGACCTCAGGTGATCTGCATATCTCAGCCTCCCAAAGTGCTGGAATTACAGGTGTGATGCACCACATCCAGCCTACTAAGTTTTTTTTAATTAGCTGAGTGTGGGCCCGGCGCAGTGGCTCATGCCTGTAATCCCAGCACTTCGGGAGGTCAAGGTCAGTGGATTGCCTGAGCTCAAGAGTTCTCGACCAGCCTGGGCAACACAGTGAAATCCCATCTCTTCTAAAAATACAAAAAATTAGCCAGAGGCGAAGGTTGCAGTGAGCCAAGATTGCGCCACTGCACTCCAGACTGGGCAACAGAGTGAGACTCTGTCTCAAAAAGAAAAAAAATTAGCTGGGTGTGATTGAGGCTGGGTATGGTGGCTCATGCCACCCCACCCCAGTCACCTGGTTGCTGCATAGTGTCACATTCAGAGGAGTACAATATAGTCACTAGTAATCCTTTGCTAGTAATATGAACATCCAGTAATTCTTTTTTTTTTTTTTTAATTTAAAGATGGGGTTTCACCATGATGGCCAGGCTGGTCTTGAACTCCTGACCTCAGGTGACCCACCCACCTCGGCCTCCCAAAGTGCTAGGATTACAGGCGTGAGCCACCACGCCCGACCCCATCCAGTAATTCTTTGCTGCGTAACAGGCCTTGTGCTTGAAAGGTTCTTCAGACCATGCCTGGGTGCTCTTGCCCAGCTGCGGTCGTCCCAGGGCTGGCTGGCGGCTGTGGGGTTTGCTGGCATTGCTGCTGGTTGGTGCTGCTGTCAGTCCCAGCTACTCGGGAGGCTGAGGGGACAGCTTGGTCCCAGGAGGTTAAGGCTATCTCACCAAAAAAAAAAAAAAAAAAAAAATTAAAAAAAAAAAGGGTGAGAGGGCTACAAGGTCTCCGAGGTCCAGGTTCTGGAGGCCCACAAAGTCTCTTTTGCATCATCTTGTTTGTCAGCGCAAGATCCTGAACTGGGGAAACAGGCTCCCCCTACTGGTGGCGAGAACTGTAGACAATTCGTGGTGGTTTTGAGTCCACTATAGGTAACCAAAGTACCTTCAGTCTTGCCTGTGTTTCTCAACATTAGTGAAAGGGACCCGGTGCTTGGTTATAGCAGGTTTCCTAAATTCTCCTTCCAACCTGCAGAGTTTTAGTCTGCAGAGCGCCCTCTCCTGGTGCACAGCATGCATGACCCTTGTTCCCATCCCTGGTGGGTGCTCATGTCTCCTCCATTGTTTTTGTTTTTTTTTTTTTTTTTTTAGAGATGGGGTTTCACTGGCCGGGTGTGGTGGCTCACGCCTGTGATCCAAGCGCTTTGGAGGCTAAGGCAGGCGGATCACCTGAGGTCGGAGTTCAAGACCAGCCTGACCAACATGGTGAAACCCCGTCTTTTTATAAAAAAAGAAAAGAAAGAAAAAAGAAATACAAAAAAAAAAAAAAAGAGATGGGTTTCACCATGTTGGCCAGGCTGATCTCGAACTCCTGACCTCAGGTGATTCACCCACCTCGGACTCCCGAAGTGCTGGGATTACAGGCATGAGCCACTGTGCCCGTCCATACCTCCTCCATTCTGATCCCATCCTCCTGGTCCTACCAACACCCTGTACTCACCCTGTGTATTTAGTTTATATAAATGTTAATGCCTGGCTGGGCATGGTGGCTCATGCCTGTAATGCTAGCACTTTGGGAGGCTGAGGCAGGCAGATCATTTGAGGTCAGGAGTTTGAGACCAGCCTGACCAACATGGTGAAATCCAGTCTCTACTGAAAATACAAAAATTAGCTAGGTGTGGTGGCAGGCACCTGTAATCCTAGCTACTCAGGAGACTAAGGCAGGAGAATTGCTTGAACCTGGGAGCCGGAGGTTGCAGTGAGCCGAGATCATACCATTGAACTCCAGTCTGGGCAATAGAGCAAGACTCTGTCTCAAAATAAATAATAAATACAAAAAAAATATGGAATATGTGGGAAATCCTGGGGCCACCTTGAGAAAGAACAAAAACCATAGAGGGAGAGGGGCAAAGGAGTCTAATGGGGCAACCCCCAGCATGAAGACATTTTGTTGTTGTTAAGACAGAGTCTTGCTGTGACGCCCAGGCTGAAATGCAGTGGCACGATCTTGGCTCACTGTAATCTCCACCTCCTGGGTTCAAGCAATTCTCGTGCTTCAGACTCTTGAGTAGCTGGGATTACAGGTGCGCATCACCACACCTGGCTGATTTTTTTTTCTTTTTTAGTAGAGACAGAGTTTTGCCATGTTGGCCAAACTGGTCTTGAACTCCTGACCTCAAGTGATTCACCTGCCTCAGCCTCCCAAAGTGCTGGGATTATAGGTGTGAGCCACAGCATCTGGTCAATTTAAAAATTTTTTATTATTTTAGAGATGGGGGTCTCACTATATTTCCCAGGCTGGACTTGAACTCCAGACCTCAAGAGATCCTTCTGCTTTACCCTCCTGAGTATCTAGGACTTCAGGCATGTACCACTGCACTCAGCAACATCTAATTTTATTTTCCCTCTTATCACAAGCCACTTTTTTCAGCACAAGTTGTCATGTGGTCCTAGGACCATCTCAAATCCTCCTTGCCCCATAGTTTGGTGTTGGTTCTATTCCCATGTGCTGTTGGCTGCCTTAGGAAAGAGCATTTGTGCCCATGAGAGGTGGGAGCTCCCAGGTCCCTAAAGAGACGCACAAGATACAGCATATTGACTTGCTCTTTTAGGTCCCTCATGGTTACAAGGTGGCTAGAGCAGTTCCAGGCATCACCTACAAACCCAGTAGGCAACAAAGACAGTGTTGCTCCCATCGTCTCCTTCTGCAGAAACAAAAACCTCCCAGAAGCCCCCAGCCAAGTTTCCCTTGAGTTTCAGAGGCAGAATTCCACAAGGGAAGTAAGATATCCATGACTGGTTTAGGTCAGTCCTGCTTTACACCTGGGGCTAGGAGAGGATGGGCCTGGCTTCCCAGAAGAGCAAGATTCTTGCAAAGAAATAAACTAAGGGGCTTGTATTAGCAAGAAGGGAGAGAGCGAGCAGCTTTAAGAGGTTGGTAGGTGGCTGGGTGCAGCGGCTCATGCCTGTAATCCCAGCACTTTGGGAAGCCGAGGCAGGTTGATCACCTGAGGTAAGGAGTTCAAGAGCAGCCTGACCAACATGGTGAAACCCGTCTTTACTAAAATACAAGTTATCCAGGTGTGGTAGCAGGTGCCTGTAGTCTCAGCTACTTGGGAGGCTGAAGCAGAAGAATCGCTTGAACCCAGGAGGCAGAGGTTGCAGTGAGCCAAGATCATGCCACGGCACTCCAGCCTGGGTGATGGAGTGAGATTCTCTCTCCAAAAAAAAACAAAAAAACCAAAAAACCCAGGTTGGTAGACAATCAACTGGGCATACAGATTCTTCAAGCTTTCCTACTACATTTTTTTTTTTTTTTTTGAGACAGAGTTTCACTCTGTTGCCCAGGCTGGAGTGCAATGGGACGATCTCGGCTCACTGCAACCTCTGCCTCCTGGGTTCAAGCGATTCTTCTGCCTCAGCCTCCAATAGCTGGGATTACAAGCACACGCCACCACCATACTCAGCTAATTTTGTATTTTTAGTAGAGACAGGGTTGCACTATGTTGGTCTGGCTGGTCTTGAACTCCTGACCTCAGGCGATCCATGCACCTTGGCCTCCCAAAGTGCTGGGATTACAGGCGTGAGCCACTGTGCTTGGATCCTTACTACTACATTTTTTTTTTTTTTTTTTTTGAGATGGAGCCTCCGTCTGTCAGCCAGGCTGGAGTGCAATGGCATGGTCTCCACTCACTATAGCCTCCATCTCCCAGGTTCAAGCAATTCTCCTGCCTCAGCCTCCCAAGTAGCTGGAATTACAGGCACCTGCCACCATGCTCAGTTGATTTTTGGATTTTTAGTAGAGACAGGGTTTCACTATGTTGACAAGGCTGGTCTCGAACTCCTGGCTTTGTGATCAGCCCGCCTTGGCCTCCCAAAGTACTGGGATTACAGGCATGAGACACTGTGCCCGGCCTCTACTTCTTAACAGGCTGAGAGGCAGTAGGATCACTTGAGCCCTGAAGTGTGAGGCTGCAGTGAGCTTTGATAGTGCCACTGCACTCCAGGCAGGGTGACAGCAAGACCCTGACTCTAAAGAAAAGGAAAGAGAGAAAAACAGCATACACTACTAATACTTCCAGTTTGCTATAATGTTTACGTTGGACTTTATCAGGCTAGAGAGTCCTTTTATCTCTCCCCTACCCTTTTTTTTTTTTTTTTTTTTTTTTTTCCCGAAACGGAGTCTCGCTCTGTCTCCCAGGTTGGAGTGCAGTGGCTCGATCTGGGCACACTACAACCTCCACCTCCCGGGTTCAAGCAATTCTTCTGCCTCAGCCTCCTGAGTAGCTGGGATTACAGGTGGGTGCCACCACGCCTGGTTATTTTTATTTATTTATTTATTTTTAGTAGAGACGGGGTCTCAACATGTTGGTCAGGCTGGTCTCAAACTCCTGACTTCATGATCTGCCCACCTCGGCCTCCCAAAGTGCTGGGATTACAGGCGTGAGTCACCATGCTCGGCCTATCTCTCCCTTTCTTTTTTTTTTTTAAGACGGGATTTCACCATGTTGGTCAGGCTGGTCTTGAACTCCCAACCTCAGGTGATCTGCCCGCCTTGGCCTCCAAAGTGCTTGGATTACAGGCATGAGCCACCACGCCCGGCCTATCTCTCCCTTTTGTAAGAGCTTTTAGAATTGTCAATAGATGGTGAACTGTATCATATTTTCCGCGTCTATTGAAGTGCCCCACTGAGTTGGTGGAGTTCTTCCCTGCTTGCCCATATGGTGAACAACACTGACTTTCTGATGTTGAACAATCCCTGGAATAAACTCTGCTTGGTTTCCATCAATTTTCTTTTTGTTTCTCTTTAGATTTTGTAATTTATTTTGGATTTTTGCATCCAAGTCCATACTTGTAACTAGACAAAGGCAGATTTTAAAAGGGCAAGTTGGGAGGCTGAGGTGGAAGGTTCACTCGAGCCTGAGAGATTGAGGCTGCAGCGAGCCTTGATTTCGCCACTGCACTCCAACCTGGGTGACAGAGCAAGACCCTGTCTCTAAAAAATAATAAAAGGATGAGTTCACCTACAGTCTCACCAAACAATGGAAGAGCTTATCTTCCTCTTGAAGCAGGAGCAGCTGTACAAAAGGCCTCTCAAACACCGAACTGGGAAGGAAGGGGTGATTTATTCGGCTGGGAGTAGGTGGTATGGTCACCTAACAGCCACACTTGTCTAAGGAAGGACACCTCTACCTTTATATAGGCTCCCAACTCTAGATATTCATGTGACAGGGTCTTGGGTTTACAGTTTTAGAAAGTACATGTGAGGGGGTCGTGATGGATGAAGTAAGTGTGGGGGTTTGAGCAAGATTGAATGGGAACAATAGAGGGCGTTTCTCCATATAGCCCCACCCTTAAGATCGCCTGAGGACCTTAAAGGGGGGGGTTTAATCTTTAACCTCCAGACCACTGACCTCATGCCTGCTATGTCTCAACTTTTACTTCCTCCTTTGAGACAAGAGACAGGAAGAGGGGTTTCTTTCCTCATTCTTGTTTCCTTTACAGATCTTGCTCATGTATTTTTTTTTTTTTTGGAGATGGAGTTTCGCTCTTGTTACCCAGGCTGGAGTGCAATGGCACGATCTCGGCTCACCGCAACCTCTGCCTCCTGGGTTCAAGCAATTCTCCTGCCTCAGCCTCCTGAGTAGCTGGGACTACAGGCACGTGCCACCATGCCCAGCTAATTTTTTGTAGTTTTAGTAGAGACGGGGTTTCACCATATTGACCAGGATGGTCTCGATCTCTTGACTTCGTGATCCACCCGCCTCAGCCTCCCAAAGTGCTGGGATTACAGGCTTGAGCCACCGCGCCCGGCTTTTTTTTTTTTTGAGACCGAGTTTCGCTCTTGTTACCCAGGCTGGAGTGCAATGGCACGATCTCGGCTCACCACAACCTCCGCCCCCTGGGTTCAGGCAATTCTCCTGCCTCAGCCTCCTGAGTAGCTGGGATTACAGGCACCCGCCACCATGCCCAGCCAATGTTTTGTATTTTTGGTAGAGACGGGGTTTCACCATGTTGACCAGAATGGTCTCGATCTCTTGACCTCGTGATCCACCCGCCTCGGCCTCCCAAAGTGCTGGGATTACAGGCGTGAGCCGCCGTGCCGGGCCTTGCTCGTGTATTTTTATAATTTTAGTTACCTGAACATAAATGCTAAATCAGTTTCCACTTTTTCACTAGACATCCTCATAGCTCTAGGCACAGGCACGCCACAGAATAACCAAACGCATCACATGATTTCAACCATTACAATTGTTTCCTTTTTTTGTGGTTACTGTAACCACTTCAGTGAACCATTTAATGGCATAATGTGTTTAAATTTTTTTTTTTCCTTCCTGGATAAGTTCCCAGGAGAGGGATAATTGGGTCAAAAGATATGAACATATTTATGGATCCTAGTATTTATTTATTTATTTATTTTTTTGAGACAGAGTCTCGCTCTTGTTACCCAGGCTGGAGTGCAATGGCGCGATCTCGGCTCACCGCAACCTCCGCCTCCTGGGTTCAGGCAATTCTCCTGCCTCAGCCTCCTGAGTAGCTGGGATTACAGGCACGCGCCACCATGCCCAGCTAATTTTTTGTAGTTTTAGTAGAGACGGGGTTTCACCATGTTGACCAGGATGGTCTCGATCTCTTGACCTCGTGATCCACCCGCCTCGGCCTCCCAAAGTGCTGGGATTACAGGCGTGAGCCACCGCGCCCGGCCTCCTAGTATTTATTTATAAGTCTTTTCCACACGAGATCGATCAGTTTGCAAGTGCCATCCGCCATGTGGGGGAACCAAACTTGCCTGCATTCGGTATCAGTTTTTTTTTTTTTTGAGACAGATTCTTGCTGAGATGGTACAGTGGCACCATCTCAACTCACTGCAACCTCTGCCTCCCGGGTTCAAGCGATTCTCCCGCCTCAGCCTCCTGAGTAGCTGGGACTACAGGTGCACGCCACCAAGCCCAACTAATTTTTGTATTTTGGTATAAATGGGGTTTCACCACGTTGGCTAGGATAGTCTCGATCTCTTGACCTAGTGATCCGCCTGCCTCGGCCTCCCAAAGTGCTGGGATTACAGGCGTGAGCCACTGTGTCCGGCCCCAGTATTAGTATTTTATTAACCCTTCGTTGATCCAATTGCGGCTCTTTGACACATTTTCTTTCTTTTTTTTTTTTTTTTGAGACAGAGTTTCACTCATGTTACCCAGGCTGGAGTGCAATGGCGCGATCTCGGCTCACCGCAACCTCCGCCTCCTGGGTTCAGGCAATTCTCCTGCCTCAGCCTCCTGAGTAGCTGGGATTACAGGCACGCACCACCATGCCCAGCTAATGTTTTGTATTTTTAGTAGAGACGGGGTTTCACCATGTTGACCAGGATGGTCTCGATCTCTTGACCTCGTGATCCACCCGCCTCGGCCTCCCAAAGTGCTGGGATTACAGGCTTGAGCCACCGCGCCCGGCCCACATTTTCAACTAAGTGTGATCCGGCCAGTGTGAGCAGGGGCAGGTATGGGGCTGTGCTCGGGCTCCCTCTGCCGCCCATTGTGACGTAGCCCTCTTGGCGCCCCCTGCCGCCCATTGTGACGTCTGCCAGCAGGCTGGGTCCCCCAGGCGGCTGGCATTTAGGCACCGTCTCCACAGCCATGGCCGAGACTCAGGAGCTGCTGCTGCAGCTGCAGAAGGATAACCGAGATGGTCGCCTGCGGAAGCAGGAGCTAGAGAAGCTGATGCGCGGGCTCGAGGCCGAGAGCGAGAGCCTCAACCGGCGCCTGCAGGACCTGAGCGAGTGCGAGCGCAGGT
Source organism: Sapajus apella (assembly GCF_009761245.1). Taxonomy (NCBI): domain Eukaryota; kingdom Metazoa; phylum Chordata; class Mammalia; order Primates; family Cebidae; genus Sapajus; species Sapajus apella. The sequence goes on along the minus strand of NW_022437169.1, from coordinate 522,340 downwards.
GCGCGGGGAGCGCCGCTCTAGCGGGCGGGCTGGCGCGCTAGGGTCGGTCCCGCAGGCAGCGCTGCGAAGGGCTTCGCAGGGTACTAGGCCGGTCCGCCCAGACCCCCATCTCCGCTCTGCGCCCCTGGGAACGGGCGATCCACCCAGTGGATCCAGGTGGAGGATTTCGCTAGGGCTTTCCGGTCCCCGATCGTGAACTGCATCTGGTCCTTCCCGGCAACTGCGGGACCCTGAGCGACCCAGTCCGCCTTGTAGCGCCAATTTCAGTTTCGCTCTGCAGCCTGCTGCGCAGGCGAAGCCAGACAGCGCAGGCTCTGCCAAGGGAGGCCCAAGAGGCTGCGCGGGAGCGCGCAGAGCGGGTGCGCAGAAGGCTGGAGGAGGCGCAGCGCCACAAGGAGGACTTGGTGAGGAAGAACCCAGGAATGGGGCCGGAACCATGGTGGGGTGCGGCATGGCGGGGGTGATCCGGCGGTAGGGTGGGGTGGGACCGGCGGAGAGGCCAGCACCGCCCCAGGATCCTGTCCGCAGGAGCAGCGCAACCGGCAGCTGCAGGAGCAGTGGGAGGAGCTGTCGAGTCAGGTACGTGCAGGAGATGGGATGGCTTGTCTCTGGGTTCCTCTTGGAAGTCCTGCCCTGGTCCTCGCCCTTGTTACCTCCCTGTCCCTGTCCCCCACGACACCCGCTCCTCCAGAAGCCCGGTAAACCCTGTTTACAAGCCCCGCCCCTAGCTCTTCTACTACGGAGGGGAACAGCAGAGCCAGAAGCGCACGGAGCAGCAAATCGCAGCCCAATTGGTGACTCTGCAGGTGCTTGGGCGGGGTCCTGAGGTCTTGAGTAGGGGCGCAGTAGCCTGAGCCCGGCAGTGACCACCTGGGGGTCGCCTAACTGCAGGCCCTGAAGGGGTGGGCGGGGCGGGCGGTGATGTGGGCGGAGCACAGGGGCGGGGCCGCGACAACCTGGGGCGTCGCTTACTCCGGTCCTGAGAACGTGGGCGGGGTCATGATCGCCTCGGGGTGGGGCGCTGAGGGCCGGGGTCAGGGCCCGGAGGTGCAGCGGGGTGTCAGGCTCCGGGACTCCTGACATTCGTCTTTCTCAAGAATCAACTGGGGCTGGCGGAGACCAAGTACGCCTTGCAGGAGGAGAAGCTGCAGCAGGTGCGGCCAGAAGCGGGTTCTGTCGGAGGAGGGTCTGCTTTCGAGTGTGGGTGGGAGGGGCGTGTCACCCCGAGTCTAATCCGGGTGTCCACACGCAGGGCGCGCTGCAGACAGCGGAGGCCTGGGCCATATTCCAGGAGCAGACCATAGTCCTGCAGGTGCGGCTCCGCTCGGACGCCACGGTGCCTTCCGCCTCTCCTCCCCAAGACCTGCGGCGGCAGGTCTCTCAACCCGCCGCCAGGACGCCTCCCCGAGGCCTCAGTCCGCATTCTCACCCGCTCCAGGAGGTGCAGGTGAAGGTGATGGAGGCGGCGGAGGAGCTGGACGCCTGGCAGAGTGGCCAGGAACCGTAAGGGAGTTGGGCCTGCGGGCGCGGCGGGGCGCTGTGGGGCGGGCCGCGCTCCCACCTGCATGCGTTCCCGCAGGTGTGGCGGGCAGCTTTGCGGAGTGCAGTATAGCACCAAGTCGCTCATGGAGGAGGTGGCCCGGGCGGACCGAGTGAGCGCCCGTGCGGGCCTGGGCGGGGCGGGCTGGAGCAGGACAACCCTCTCCATCCCTCTTTGGGACCGCCTTCCCCTCCCGCTGGAAACCTACCCCCCTCTCCCCGCAGGAGATGCGGCTGTTCGGCGGCCCGCGCGCGCAGGCCATCAGGTGAACCCGGCGGAGGGCACGGCCGGGGTCTCCCAGTCCCCGCCCGAGCCGCCGCCCACCTACCCATCTGTTGCCCGGCAGGCGGTGCGTGCTGGGCGTGCTGCAGGTGCTCCTGACGCTGCCGCTTTTCTTCCTGGGGCTGTCGCTGCTCTACCAGCTGCTGTTGGACGCCGGCGCCGTCTCCGCGTGGCTCCGAAGCCTCACTTCGGAGACCACACTACGCCGCCTGCGCTACACGCTGTCTCCGCTGCTGGAACTGCGTGGGAACGGACTGCTGCCCACCTAAGCGCAGCGCCCCAGCCGCCCGCGTCTGTCTCTGGGTGGACTCTGGGGCACCTGGCTTTATTTCTAGTACACCCTTCTCCTGAGAGTGTAGACCAAGGTGGCCTGATAAACTCCTCAAAGGGATGAGGCTCGTGGATTTGTCATCTTCATGTCATGTAGGATCTTGACTTTTTTTTTAGCCTCAAAAGACTCCTTCCTTTCTTACAGCTCATGGATTTAAGATTCCCCCTCCCCAGTACTGTAAACAGCATTTTTAGTTTTTCAGGATATATAATTTGCCATATTGCCAGAAACTTGTACATGGCATTTGACCAACATGGAGAAACCCTGTCTCTATTAAAAATACAAAATTAGCCAGGTGTGGTGGTGCAGGCCAAACTTTTTCTTTGCCAATTTGACAAGCTGCCTTTTTCAAGTATTGTGATTTGAAATTGTGTCTACCATTTTATAACACGTTGATCCTGATTTTTCAGTGATCTCCTTTCCTTCTGTTTATTTGGGAAGCCACTCTGTATTCTGGTATTCTTACTCCATGAACTCAGCTGATCACTGTCATCTTCCCCAAAACAACACCTTAAAGCATTTTATTTTTATTTTTTTGAGACAGAGTTTCGCTCTGTCGCCCAGGCTGGAGTGCAATGACATGTTCTCGGCTCACCGCAACCTCTGCCTCCCGCGTTCAACAATTCTCCTGCCTCAGCCTCCCAAGTAGCTAGGATTACAGGTGTGCACCACCATGCCAGCCTAATTTTTGTATTTTTTTTTTTTTTTTTTGAGACGGAGTTTCACTCTTGTTACCCAGGCTGGAGTGCAATGGCAAGATCTCGGCTCACCGCAACCTCCGCCTCCTGGGTTCAGGCAATTCTCCTGCCTCAGCCTCCTGAGTAGCTGGGATTACAGGCACGCGCCACCATGCCCAGCTAATTCTTTGTACTTTTAGTAGAGATTGGGTTTCACCATGTTGACCAGGATGGTCTCGATCTTTTGACCTTGTGATCCACCCGCCTCAGACTCCCAAAGTGCTGGGATTACAGGCGTGAGCCACCACACCTGGCTACCTTAAAGCATTTTAATGCTGGTCTTTCCCTCTGATCACATGTGCTTTTTTCTTCTTTTTTTTGAGATGGAGTCTAGCTCTGTTGTCCAGGCTGGAATGCAATGGCACGATCTTGGCTCACTGCAACCTCTGCTTCCTGGGTTCAAGCGATTCTTCTGCCTTAGCCTCCTGCATAGCTGGGATTACAGCCACTCGCCATCACACCTAGCTCATTTTTTATATTTTTGGTAGAGACAGGGTTTCACCATGTTGGCCAGGCTGGTCTCAAACTCCTGACCTCAAGTGATCCACCTGCCTCGGCATCCCAAAGTGCTGGGGTTGCAGGGGTGAGCAGCCATGCCCAGCCTTGCGTTTTTTTTTTTTGTTTTTTTTTTTAGATGAAGTTTCACTCTTGTTGCCCAGGCCAGAGTGCAATGATGTGATCTCAGCTCACCACCACCTCTGTCTCCTGGGTTCAGGTGATTCTCCTGCCTCAGCCTCCTAGCTGGGATTATAGGCCTGCACCACCACACCTGGCTAATTTTGTATTTTTAATAGAGACAGGGTTTCTCCATGTTGGTCAGGCTGGTCTCAAGCTCCTAGCCTCCAGTGATCCACCAGCCTCGGCTTCCCAAAGTGCTAGGATTACAGGTGTGAGTCACAATGCCTGGCCTTTTTTTTTTTTTTCTTTTTTTTTAAATAAGAGATGGGATCTCACTATATTGCCCAGCCTGGTGTCAAACTCTTGGACTCAAGTGATCCTCCTGCTTTGGCCTCCCAAAGTGCTGGGATTACAGCTGAGCCACCACACCTGGTCCACATGTGCTATTTTTTGTTTAGTATTTTAGTTCCACTGTTCTTGACATTTTTTCAGGTATCTTACTGTTATTTATAATTTCCACTGTGGCCAGAGAACACCCTCTGCACGATTTTAATTCTATCTCAGTATTATGACCCAGCACATAACTTGTAATGAACATTGAGAAGAAAGTGTATTGCTGCTGTTGACAGTGTTTTATAAATACCCAGCAGGTCCAGGTGGGTAACAGGCTTGTTCACGTCTCCTGTGTTTACTTTCTTGCTGGTGACTCTGTCAACTGCTTATTGTGAAATGCTCCATAAATACCCATACACGTGATGATTATGGATGCCAGTCTTTTTCCATCTGTTTATTTTTATCCTAGGTCTATGTCTTCATTTGTGAAGTGCTTTGGTTATCATCAGCACATAATTGGGTCTCACTTCTTCAATTGATGTTTACAATTCCTGGCTTCTAAATTGAGGTGGTGAGTCTATTATGTTTCTCTTCTGCCTTCTTTTGGATTAGTATCTTTTAAAACTTTTTTTTTTTTCTTTTTTTCTCCCCCTCCCTGCTGCTCAAAACTCCTTTTTTTTTTAAATAGACGGGGTTTCACCATGTTGGTTAGGCTGGTCTTGAACTCCCGACCTCAGGTGATCTGCCCACCTTGGCCTCCAAAGTGCTTGGATTACATGCGTGAGCCACCGCGCCTGGCCTAAAACTCCTTTTAACTTATACATTGACTCGTAGTTTTTATTGAGAGCCTCACTGTGCCACCCAGGCTGGAGTGCAATGGCATAATCTTGGGCTCACCGCAACCTCCACCTCCTTGGCTCAAGTGATCCTCCCACCTCAGCTTCCCAAGTAGCTGGGATTACAGACTTGTGCCAGCATGCCTGGCTAATTTTTGTATTTTTTGTAGAGATGGGGTCTCACCATGGTGCTCAGGCTGGTCTCAAACTGCTGGACTTCGGCAATCCACCTGCCTCAGCCTCCCAAAGTGCTGGGATTATACAGGTGAGCCACTGTGCCCAGCCTATATTTATTTTTATTTGTACTGCCCAGTACTCAGGTGTGCTTCCTAAAGCTAAATATTTGTGTTTTTCAACTCTGGAAATCCCATTAGAAGTTGATTGAGGCTGGGTGCCATGGCTCATGCCTGTAATCCTAGCACTTTGGGAGGTCAAGGCAAAGTGCGTGGATCAAGTGATTCTCCTGCCTCAGCCTCCAAAAGTTTGAGACCAGCCTCACGAACATGGAGAAACCCCTTCTCTAACAAAAGTACAAAAATTAGTTGGGTGTGGTGTTGTGTGGCTGTAATCCCAGCTCCTTGGAAGGCTAAGGCAGGAGAATCTCTTCAACCCAGGAAACAGGTTGCAGGGAGCCATGATCGCGCCACTGCACTCCAGCCTGGGCGACAGAGAGAGGCCATCTTAAAAAAAAAAAAAAGAAAAAAGTTGATTGAAGCGTTTGAAGCTTCTCATTCAACTTCTTGTTCAACTCTTTTTTAAAATTTGAGCCCATCGCCCAGGCTGGAGTACAGTGGTACAACCACAGCTCACTGCAGCCTTGCTCTTGGGCTCAAGTGGTCCTCCCATCTTATCGTCCTGAGTAGCTGGGACTAGAGGCATACACCACCATGTGGCTAATTTTAACATTTTTTGTAGAGACAGGGTCGTCATTGCTGCTTAGGCTGGCCTTGAACTCCTGGGCTCAAGCAATCCTCCTGCTTTGCCGAAGTGCTGGGATTACGAGCCACTCCGCTTGGCTTTCCTTTCCTTCCCGCTCCATTTTCAGTCCTTTCACTGTTCTTCCTGGTTACCGATTTTCTCTTCTTACCTGCTGTGTAGGCAATCTTTTGGAGTTTCTCATGTGTTTCAGATCTATCTGCTTCAGATGCAGGGCCTAGGTGAGTGGGAGGAAACACTTGCTGGGTCTAGTCACACAAAGATTGTGGAATCCCAGAGCACACCACTTGAAAATGAGAACGAGGGAAAGACTAGAGCAGTGGGAGGATGCTGTGGAGAGCCACTGACGGGCCCCCATCACGGCCCTGAGGGAGACAGCTTTGGAGCAGGTGGAGAGCAGTCAGGAAAAAGTGTGTGTTTTTGTATACCTGTGCCATGGTGAGGAGATTGTGGGAATTTCATGCCTGTTAAGCCACAACGCGTGCTCCTGGGTCCCAGCCTATGAGTGCAGGCAACACTGGGCTTCCTTCTCTAGGGCAAATCCAGGAACCACCCATTGGCTGAAGGTGCACTTAAGATTTGACATGAAACCTCGCAAATTCCAACGTGACACTATTTTGGGTTTTTATTTTGTTGACGTTGGTTAAATCTTCCATCATTTTTTTATACACAAGAAAATACTTCATGTACCTATGAAATAAGACAGGCAGGGAATATGTCCAGTGCAAACAGAGGACTCACACCTGTGCATAAACAGCACCATCCAATGATTGTCGCTGCAGTCCACTGGGTTACCAAGGCTGCGCCACCCACGCACTGCTCTAGGGGGCGCCGCCAGGCTCTTCGGGCTGTAGGTCTCTTCTCCACTGCATGTGGCGGCAGGGTGGGGAGGTCAGGGGCTCCATGATTGTGGGGCAGCTTCAAGGGTACACAGGGCAGAGGGCCTAGGAGGTCCCCTCCTCAGTAGGGAATGTCGTTTTGATAGTACTGGATCATGTCATAGGTCCGGCTCCTGAAAGGCCAAGGGAGAGTATTTACTCACTTGAGCCGGACCTATGACATGATCCAGTACTCCTTTGAGGAGCCAGTGAGGTCTGGGGTCCCTCCGCGACAGGGGTCCCTCCCCGATAGGGAGCCCTCCCTGCCCAATCAGCCCCTCGCATGGCTGCCCAGCACCTGAAGCCTTCCCCACCCAGGGACCACATCTACTCCAACCCAGAGGCCTCTGAGGCCACCTCATGCTCCCCAGCCAAAGTGCTTCCATCTGTGGAGCCGTGACATGCCCTCGGGCCCCTTGGCTTGTCCTGGCCAGATGCCCCCAAGGTGTCTGTGTGCTCTCCTCGCATCCCTGGAGAGCCCCTTGTCGCCCTGCCCTGGCTGCCTGGTTTCTCTGCTTCTGCTTAGCAAGAACTCCTTTTGTGCCCAGCTTCCACACTGCCCTTGTTAGGGCACTGGACCCACACGCACCTGGGGGCAGTCTCAGCTTCCTTTCAGGCTCTTCCAGCAGTTTCCCACACAGATGGCCACACTCTGGGGGCCCCATATGCCCCTTGTGGCCTCACCAGCCCCACATCTGTAGGTGCCCCCTTTGGGGATGGCTCTGTTTCCCCATGCCCACCTGCTGGGATCGCCATCGTCCCTGTGTTCAGGCCGGACCCCTTAAAGCCACTTCCGACTCCCACATCACGGAGCCTATCAGCTCAGCGCTCTGTCTTTGGACCCTGAGCCAGCTCTCCCCAGGGCCCCCTGCACCCATCCCCTCCTGCCACACGGGTGACCAGCAGCCTGAGGCAGGCACATGGAAGGAGTGGGGTCTGATTTCTCAGCCCTCCTGGGAGGAGGGAGGCCTGATACCAAACTTATTTCTGCTCCTCCTGGCCCTGTGCCCCCACTGCTCCCTCGGCTTCACAAGACCTGCCCAGGTGGGCTCGACCTCTGGCACACCACGGCCCCCTAAGCCAGCACCTCACTGCTCCTCAAGAACTCTTGTCAAGGCTTGAGTCTCCACAAGAGGGGCAGCTTGGGGACGGCAGCATCCTTATCGCCTGGTGTAGGCCAGGCCCTGCAGGTGCACGGTGGCCGCTGGGGGGGTGAAGGCAGGAGGGTGAAGGGTGAAGGACTTGCCTGTTGCTGAGGAAGCAGCTCTGGATGACCTTCATGATGAAATTTGCAGCCTCACGCTCGGTCATGTTGGGGCTAAACCTGTGCCTGGGGGAGAGGCTGTGTCAGGATTGCCGCAGGCCAGGCCAGGCTGGGCCGTGCTTCCTCCCTGGCCCAGTGGGAGGAAGGTCTTCCCTGGGGACGGACTTCAGCTGAGAGCCATGCCCTGGAAATGTACCTCTGGGGTCCACATGTTAGAAGATGGGTGCTGTGAAGGCCATGCCTGGCCTATTGTGGGCTCTGTCCCCTTCCCAGCATCACCCGAGTGGCCCCATGGCATTAGGGGAATAAGCATTGGGGAGCTAAGCTACTGCAGCCCTGGACCTTAGGGCCAAGGGCGGGTGGGTGTAGCATCTTTGACATAATAGAGGCCTCTGGGTGGGTTCTTGGTGTGGCCAGCACAGGCCCCTCACAGGTGTGGTCTACGGGCAGAACCTCACCCAGGAGCCCTGTCTGCTCTGAGGTTCCAAGGAGATGACAACCAGTGACAATTACACAAAAGGTTCCAATCTTGGATGGAGCCTCAGCTAATGGACAACTGTCCCCCAGATGGCCTGCGTGTCCACCAAGGAACCTACTTCAAGAGCTTGATTGTCTGGCCGCGAAAACAGGGCAGGCCCGTATCCAGCATGAGAGTGACCAGGGAGACTACCGCGTCCATGTAGGGCCTGGGGAGAGAGAGGAGGGGGTGGTGGACTGAGGCCAGCCTAGGCAGGGGGCATGGCTGATGCCAACAGCCTCAGGTTTGGGCTCCTGCCAGCCCCTCCCCTGCCACACCTTCCACATCCTCCCGAGGTAGCTTTCCATCTGCTGCCCTCTGTAATCTGTGCGGCCCAGGCAGGGGCTGCCCACGTGCACTCCGGACAGGCTGAGTGCCCCGCCCTGGGCCCCCACATAAGGCTGCTGGCCATGGCTTCTGCACCTAGATGGGATACAGACTCCCTGACCTGCTTTCCCCGCAGGGCAGTGGGGTCAACTCCGGTTGGATTGTGGCCTTGGCCAAGTAACCTGTAGATGAAACTGGAATAAAGGCCATCTCTGGCATGCAGGCTGCCAGGTGGCAGGTACTCAGGCTTTGGTGACAGGGTGGATGGGAGGCCAGAAAGAGGGAACCCATGGCTGAAGGTGTGGGCAGGATCCTGGAAAAGGTGGCAAGAATTGGATGCCCAGAGCAAGAATTTACTGGCACAGGTGGGCAGACAGAGGTGACTGACGGGCAGACCTAGGTCAGCAGCCGGCCGCTAGCAACTCCCTCACTCTCTGGAACCTGATCCTAAAGGGGGCCTCATAACACTCCCAATACTCCCTCCTCCCTAACCCTGGCCCTCACCCAGGCTCACCGCACAGCCAGGTAGCCGCGGACACACATCTCCATGAACCACTTAAAGGGTGTGGCCTCCATCTTGCCCCCCATGATCATCACCATCTCGTCCGTCAGCTTGATGTCAGGTTCCCAGCCAAGATTGCCACCTGGCGAGCTTTCAAACATGAAGCCAAAGTCTGCAAAACCCCAAAGAGCTGCCTGTGACTGGGCCAGGAGCCAGGGTGGGCAGGGACATGTGCTCTGTTCTCAGGAGTGGAAAAGGACTCTGTGACAGCAGCATCCCCCCACCCACAACAGGAAGGTTGTGTTTTCCTGGGGACAGTGATGGGATGGGTGGTGGAGCAGGAAGCTCAGGAAGAGAGGGGAAGTGGAGTCAGGAGCCAGGCTGGGGCACCAAGACTGTATGAGCCCCACTCCGCCTGGCTCCAGCTTCCGACTCAGAACTCTGGTTGCTCTCGTCCCAGCTCCTTGGGGCTGGGGCCGGGGCCAGGCACCCTCTACAGCAGAACAGCTTGGGGGGTGACAGCTCGGACCTCAGAGCTGGATTCTGACATTCCTGGCAGGGTGGTCCTGGGCATGCCTGCTCCCCTCTGTGGGGTGGGGATCCCTATCCTCCCCTGGGTGCCAGGGGTGAGGGGAAAGGAGGGTGGCGCTGTGGCTGGCTGACCGATATGGATGATATGGCCCTTCTTGTCCAGCATGATGTTGCCGTTGTGTCTGTCCTTGATCTGCAGCAGGAACAGCAGGAGGCTGTAGGCGGCCATGCTTCGGATAAAGTTGTAGCGGGCCTGTGTAGAGCGTGCCCTGGGCTCACAAAAGCGCTGGGGCCTGTGGGCACTCTCCCTGGTCCCACGCCCAGGATCCCCGGGCCTCTGGGCATTCTCCCTGGCTCTGTGCCCCCACTGTGGAGGCAGAGCCTGAATCAGCAAGTCAGTCAGTGACAGGGGCTGTCTGTGGATGTGGATGCAGGTGCTTCCTCCCACACCCAGAACTTAGCTTTCTCCTGGGGAGTCTAGCTCTACATTCTTTTGACTCCCAAAGTGGCTTACAGGTGCCCTGGCTTTAACCCCTAATGAAGGACGATTCAGGAGAGCAGGGTGCAGGTGGCTGGGGTGGGGTGGCGTGCACACGATCTCTGGGCTGCGGCCGCCCTGGCTACCTGCTGGAAGGCCAGGGTGGACTCGTCCCCGTACTGGCGTGTGAAGTAGTCGTACATGCCGAAGTCTGTCTGGCGGCCCAGCTGGTCCCGGGAGGTACAGTCAGGGATGCACTCAATCACCCCGCACTAGGGAGGAAAGGCCAGTCCTGAGGCCCGCCAGGTGCAAGGTGTCTAGGAGTGCCCTACTGGGCTCCACTCAAGAAACTTACCCCAGGGGCAGTGGCCACCACGCGGTAGGGAAAAACAAAGAGGTCCAGGCCGACCAGCTGGAAGATGTTCTTGAAGAGGTCGATGATCTGCAGGGCCAGCATGTCCTGGGAAGCCGGGAGGTGCAGGATGTGGTCAGTTGGCCTCCTTGTACCCCAGTAGTTCTTCTGGCTCATCCAGGGCAGAAGCCAAGCACCCAGACATGGAGTGAGGCAGGGAGGCCACAGCAGAGCAAGAGTCTGGAAGGCCTTGCTTCCTGCTCACCAGGGACTAGACTCAGGCTGCTGGGACCACCAGGCCCTGGGGCTGAGCTGTGTGGTGGGGTGTGTGAGATAGGGCACCCAACCCCTTGGCAGTTCCCTTAGGTGGGCACTGGAGGGACAGCCGGGAGAAGGGCTGGAAGGAGAGGCCTCTGGGTTTTGCAAGAGTCCTATTTACCCCATGGCATGTGAACCATATAAAAGGAGGCAAAAATTCACATTTCTACATATGAGATTGGACTCTGGCGGGCCTGGAGCTTTGGGAAGCAGCAAGCCCAGCCCTGAAGCCTGCCCCAGGCCTGACCCCACTACCTGTCGGCAGTCATCCCCCACTTTGAAGATGGCTGCCTGCCAGGAGATCTTCTGGCCGTCGGCCTCCTGCGCGCCGCACTCATCCTCGGAGTCTGAGCGGCACCGCAGACCTGTCCTCGGGGAGAGAGGCTGCTATTAGCCTGTGGGCAGTGAGAAGCCCTCTGAGGGGGCCAGGGGTGAATCTTCGTACATGTCTGAAAGGTACCCCAGCAATCTTGGGGATCACTTCTTCAAAGCCCCAAGGGTGCCAAGAATGGGCCCAGTAGGGCCCAAGGAAAGCCCTGGAACAGCAGGTGGAATCCAGGGTCAAGGTCAGAACATTTCGGCTTAAATGGAACTAAAAACAGAGCCCCATTTCATCTGCAGTGAGGACCCAGGTGTGCCTGGGTCAGCGTGGGGCTGTGAGCTGGGGGAGCAGGAGGAATGTGTCTGTACAATGGGGTCCTGGGACGGCTCGGGGCCAGTGTGCAAACATGGCCATGGAAGGTAGGTCCCTGCAACGGGTGGCAGCCCCCTCTCCACAGCTGGCCACACTGTACTTGAAGAATGTCTCCTTAAAATTCACGTTCACCCCAAACCCTAGAATGTGTCCTTATTTGGAAATAGGGTCTCACAGATGTAACCAGTTATGAGAAGGTCACAGTGGGTTAGGACAGGCCCTAATCCGATGACTGGTGTCCTTCAAGGGAGATCACCATGTGAAGATGGAGGTGGAGATGGGAGTGGTGCATCTGCATGCCAAGGTGCACCCAGGACTGCTGGCAAAACCATCAGAAGCTGAGGAGGTGAGGAAGGACCTGCCCAGAGCCTTCAGAAGGGGCACGGCCCCAATGACACCATGATGGCAGACTCCAGCCTCCAGAACTGAGATCATCTGTACAGCAGCCCCGGGAAACTAACACCCCCCAATGGCCCCAGGCCCCTCAGCTCAGGAAGGAGCCTCCTGGAGTATTGTAGGGGGGAGATCCTATAAGCGCTGAGGCAGGAGCAAAAGGCCTCAGTCTATTTCCATATAAATAATGAAGACGAAAGTAACTAGAAATATAACCGTAGTAGTTATTAGTTATTCATATGGGATCTTAGTTATTCATAGGTGATCTTAATTCCTTTACTAATGCCTATCAGGTCGGAAGTGTGAACCTGGGGTCACATTGTGAAATGAATGACACTAAGGCAAGATGCTCTAAGCCCTCTGTCACACCCGCGTTAAGGGCTGCTGGAGGGTGCCTCGGCTGTGCGGCAGCGCTAGTGCTGTGAAAGCGCCCGCTGTTTAGCCAGCAAGGGAAGGAGGTGTCCAAAATGGCCGTCGCCTTCCTGGGGAAGTTTGGAAAAAACTGTGCTTCTCCAAGCTCTTGTGGTAAGGTAACTCAATAAAAGTGAGAGCATCCCGGCATTCGGGGCCACTGCTGGTCTCCGAGATTTGGGTAGCAGTGGACCCCTGGGCCCAAACTCTCTTCTCTCTATCTCTGTGTCTTGTGTCTTTTATTTCCACAATTTCTTGTCTCCGCACCAGCCGGGAGCGGCTCACAGAACCCTGTAGGGCTGGACCCTATAGAGTATTCCAGCTGACTTGCGACAGACTGACCTCTAGGGGTGGCACATATGTCACTGCACTCTGAACGAGAGCAAACGATGGACAGACGTCATTTTTTTTTTTTTTTTTTTTTTTTTTGAGACGGAGTTTCACTCATGTTACCCAGGCTGGAGTGCAATGGCGCGATCTCGGCTCACCGCAACCTCCGCCTCCTGGGTTCAGGCAATTCTCCTGCCTCAGCCTCCTGAGTAGCTGGGATTACAGGCATGCACCACCATGCCCAGCTAATGTTTTGTATTTTTAGTAGAGACGGGGTTTCACCATGTTGACCAGGATGGTCTCGATCTCTTGACCTCGTGATCCACCCGCCTTTGCCTCCCAAAGTGCTGGGATTACAGGCTTGAGCCACCGCGCCCGGCCAGACGTCATTTTTTAAGGAGAGCTGGTACTAAATTAAACACATGCCAAAAGACACTGGCATTAGCAAGGAAAAGCACTGAGCTCCCAAACAAAACCAAGGTTCTTTACTGACCTTCTTTTTCAAGTTCACTAACTCCACATCGCTTCACCTTGAACTTGGCCAGATATGGGGCTTTTGCAGCACTGAAAACAACAAAAACAATGTGGCACCCATGATGCAGCTGAGAAAAACTCCACACGAGGGTGCTATGGAAGTGGGGGATGGGCAGGGTGAGGTGCCCACCTCTGCATCGGGGTCCCAGACTTGTAGTCGATGTCCAGCACGATGGCCTCGGGGTTGCTGGGCAGGTAGCAGCCTGTGCAGGGACAGAGGCAGTCACAGGGAGTGCACATCTGACCACAGGTGAGGCCAGTATCAGTTTCCAACATGGATATTACGTGCCAAGTCCACCCTGTAGGCACGCCCCACCCCTGTGGAGGGGCCTCTGGTCTTTGTCCACGGCACTACTAACTTACTATTCTGTGGCTGCTAAGGGTCCATCCTCCCTGACTGACTTCCAGCCATAAACCAATGAGTCTGCACCTTCTGGGAAACGCTCTTCCTGGAGGAGCACTGAGCCCTGCCCTCACGGATGCAGCCCTACTGCTCCTGAGGATGTATGTGAGCCTGCCTGCCTCCACCTGCCCGAGCAGCCCTCTGAACAGTCCTCCATTCTTGGAGTCCCCTTTCTTTTTTTGTGGGGGATGGAGTCTTGCTCTGTCACCCAGGCTGGAGTGCAGTGGTGCGATCTTGGCTCACTGCAACCTCCACCTCCTGGGTTCAAGTGATCCACCTGCCCTGGCCTCCCAAAGTGCTGGGATTACAAGTGTGAGCTACTGTGCCCTGCCCAGGCTCCCCTTTCTCAGTGAGTGCTCAGTAAACACGTGAAATAGGACAAGGGAAAGCCTGTTTCTGGCCAAGGAACTGCCAGTCCCCAAGGGGGACGTGGGTTTCTTGAGCCTGAGAGGTGGGCTTTGAGGGGAGCCAAGCTTGGCCTTGCTGTGGGGTGCAGTGAGAGTGGGGTATGTCATCTCCTCCTCTTCCTCACCCGCTTTTCTACCTGCTCCAGGCTGTGGCTCATACTCAGGCCCCTCTGTACTCTTCTGCTAGAGGCCTGCTGGCATCCCTGATCTCTGAGGCAAGACTCAGCCAACACAATCTGGAGCCGGAGGTGGGGACTTGTGTGCATCCTCCTTTCAGTACGATGCTTTCAGCTCTTTCTGCCCTTCCTCAGCAGTTGTAGCCTTCCTGATGTGGGGACAGAGTCCCCACACTCATGTCCTGCCCTCTCTGAGAAGCCGAGCTGTTGTGTAAGCTCAACACAATGTACTGGGAAGAAATGGTTAAACCGGAGCCCTGCAGGGCATTCCACAGCTGAGACCAGCTGCTGTGAACATCTGCACAGGATGCCAGGGTTTGGAAGACAAGTTTGGGCCAATTGTTAGAAATGGAGAGGGCTGCCTGGTGAAGTCTGGATTTCCATCTTCTCTTGAAAAGCTTAATCACACTGGGCTTGAATTCCCATGTGGCCACGGCCACAGGTGCCTAGGAGCAGCTTCCCATGGGAGGTGGGGGGCTGATGGGTCCCAGCACACCTGGGCTGTCCCACACTGGGTCTGCCATCCCCTCATCTATGTGAGCTGCTCCTATAATGCTGGAGCCCAGGAACCCTCTTCTAGAGTAACAGCTACTGAGGTCAGTATCTTAGCTTCCAGAAAAACAGCAGGTAGCAAGGAAGATGAAGGGCACCCACTGATAAGTAGCTCCCTCTCACTAAAGGCAGATCCCAGGGAGGCGCTGGGGTAATGGGGCACCAGGCACCCGTGGTCCCAAGCAGGTATGGGGCTAGACAAGCTACTGTGTCTATATCCCGGAGTGCCTGGAAAGGGGCAGCAGCCTCCACACCCTGCTGCCCACCAGCAGGAAGGGGCTGGTCTGAGCCTCCAGAGGCCACCTGCTTACCCGGCTGCACCTTCACTTCAGACAGGGCTGACAGACAAGCCTTCTTTCTCTCATCGCCTTTAGGGTAGGGCCTGAGAAACAGGAAAGAAATGCTTACTTTGCCTCCTGAAGAAACTGGCTGCTGGGGAACAGCCCAGGGTCCCGCCTGCCTGGATTGCCCTCTCCTCTCCTCCCAGCACTGGCTGCTCCTAGTGCAGCCAGGCGCCACTTGCAGTGATTCTTGCCCTGCCCTGCATTCCTCATGGAGAATCCCCAACATCCCCTGAGGGGCTGTTTTCTGGCGGGGCTCTTCCCCTGCTGTGTGGAGGTGTGTGTGGGTGTCAGAGGCACACATGGGTGGAGCTCTGGCTCCCACACTGGCTGTTATTTACTTGCTGGGCAGGCCCCTTAGATTTCCTGCCTTAGGGTGAGGATGGGCACAGTGTGGGCGGAGGGGGGAATATCAGCCTGCCACCTGCTGACACCCAGGAAACTCCCATCTTTTTTTTGAGACGGAGTTTTGCTCTTGTTGCCCAGGCTGGAGTGCAGCGGTGTGATCTCGGCTCACCACAACCTCTATCTCCTGGGTTCAAGCGATGCTCCTGCCTCAGCCTCCTGAGTAGCTGGGACTACAGGTGGGTGCCACCATGCCCAGCTAATTTTTGTACTTTTAGTAGAGATGGCGTTTCACCATGTTGGCCAGGCTGGTCTTGAACTCCTGAACTCGTGATCTGCCCACCTCGGCCTTACAAAGTGCTGAGATTACAGATGTGAGCCACCGCACACAGCCAGGCATGGGCATTTTTAAAGCTTCCCAGGCAATTCTGTTAAGCTGCAGGGACTGGAACAAGATATCCCAGAAGGCGGTTTCTGAAGCACTGCACTTACTTGATGATAGCTGAAACGTTGGTGATCTTGTTAAAGAAATCAAACTCCCGCTGGTAAAAGTCCTTTGCTGGGCCTGACAAGGAGCCTGTGATCTCCTCTACTAACTGCTCCAGGAGGTCGCCGATGTCAGCTGCCAAGGAAACAAAAAGGCTGTCTCTGTGGCTGTGGCAGAGGCCCCTCAGGAACAGCTAGACTGGCGGTGCCCAGAATGTGCTCTGCAGGCTCGGTGAGACCACAACACCTGCCATATGCCCCTTTTGCCGTGTTGACACAGCCGATGCTGGTGGGAAAAGCTGCTGGCACCTGAGCAGAGCTCAAGGCGGGCTGAGAGCACAAGTGTGTGTGGAATCCTCACTGCTACACATGCAGTAAGAAAAAATCTGGTGTCACTTATAAATGTTACAGGTGAAGCAATGAAAATTAATTTTTATTAAACTCTATTCTGAATACATTAAAAAAAAAATAGAGGCATGAAGTGGGCGGGGCTCTATTAAATAGTGACTCTCACTATTCAAATCCCAGGCTGAATTTGAATTCCTGGGCTCAAGAGATCCTCCCGTCTCAGTCATCTGAGTTGCTGGGACTACAGCTAGCAGGTGGGAATACAGGTGGACATCACCACACTCAGCTTTTAAAGTATCCTTTGTGATGAAGTGGGATGTGCATGAAGCACTCTTGCTGCATCTGAGGCAGGTGCTGTCCTGAGAAGCATCTTGAGCTTGTCTGATTTTGGAGCCTGGGCTAATCTTTTCCACAGACCTTTGTTTTTACTTGAAAAAATGACTGACAGACAAGATATAGTAGGCATGTAGCAAATGTTTTCCTGAAAATGAACAAAAAATGAATCTGTCTGCCACTCAAAGGAACAGCTAAAACTTTTTTTTTCGGAAAACTTGGATCTGCTGCTGTGAGCTCAACAGCTTCCATTAAAAAGCCTTTCTGATAATACCATCAGCATGTGAACAAATGATTTTTCCACACAGTATAAAGAAATGCATCAACATTTGAAAGACGTGCATAACTCACTGGCCTTTATTTTATAAATGCCCACTGGTTGATGTTATAAAAGCTTTCGTGGCTCCAGGTTGAGAAGTTCACTTTCAGATGCCACATTGCAATTAATCTTTTTTTTTTTTTTTCTTTTTTTGCCATCCACTTGCCTTGGCCTCCCAAAATGCTGGGATTACAGGCATGCGCCACCATGCCTGGCTGCAATGAACCTTTTAAGAAGCCAGGCTGAACTATAAAAAATTAAAAATTAGGCCGGGCGCGGTGGCTCAAGCGTGTAATCCCAGCACTTTGGGAGGCCGAGGCGGGTGGATCACAAGGTCAAGAGATCGAGACCATCCTGGTCAACATGGTGAAACCCCGTCTCTACTAAAACTACAAAAAATTAGCTGGGCATGGTGGCACGCGCCTGTAATCCCAGCTACTCAGGAGGCTGAGGCAGGAGAATTGCCTGAACCCAGGAGGCGGAGGTTGCGGTGAGCTGAGATTGGGCCATTGCACTCCAGCCTGGGTAACAAGAGCGAAACCCCGTCTCAAAAAAAAAAATAAATAAATAAAAAATAAAATAAATAAAAATTAGCTGGTTACAGTGGTGTGGACCTATAGTCTCAGCTACTTGAGAGGATGAGGCGGGAGGATTGCTTAGGCCTGGGTCGTCGAGAATGCAGTGAGCCGTGATTGTGCCACTGCACTCGGCCTGGAAGAGACAGACAGACTCTGTCTCTGAAAAAAGAAAACAAAAACTACCACTTGTCAAGTGTGGTGCAGTATCATAAAGCATATCCATAATGACCTGAAAGACTACTAACATACAACTTCCTTTTTTAACTACATGTCTTCGTGAGGCCGCATTTCCCACATTCACTGTCTTCTACAAAGCAATGCCACTATTCTAGCTCAGTTTTGAGTTTTCTGGGGAAAGTTATTTTATAAAAAAGATGTTA
The DNA here is from genome assembly GCF_009761245.1 of Sapajus apella. Taxonomy (NCBI): domain Eukaryota; kingdom Metazoa; phylum Chordata; class Mammalia; order Primates; family Cebidae; genus Sapajus; species Sapajus apella. The sequence goes on along the minus strand of NW_022437169.1, from coordinate 504,530 downwards.
TTTATGTTAACACTTTTTTGAAATTCTCAGTCTTAATTTCTAATCCTCGTTAACACTGACAGCTAATGTTCTCATGAGCCAGCACTCTTTGAGGACCTTAATAATCCATCTCTGACAGTGCAGGGGTCCCAAGGGTGTGCTATTTGCGAACCACTGCCCTGGGCTGGTGGCCCCTTCCTCACAAAGAGTCACACTTGTGTTGAGCATGGAGACTTATGGAGAAGTAGCCACTGGAGCAGAAGAGTCTCGCATGCGCTTGGGAGTACAGGGTGGTACCGAACAGCAGGTTAGCAAAGGCATCATGAAGGAGGGGTCCCGCTCCCTTGCATGCTGAAAGGTGAGAAGAGCCCCGGCAAAGGGTGGGAGTGGAGGGGTTGGTGAGCTGGGGCAATGCAGGCAGGGGAGGGCCCTGGGGGAGGTAGAAGGCACTGGGCAGTGCACTGAAGATGGGGAGTGAGGCCTGTGGGAGGACAAAATACTCACGGTCTTTCTGGTGGCCCTCTTCGTCTAGATAGATGTTAGTCTTCATGTTCCAGATGAACTGGTGCGCCAGAAGCTGGGATTTAGACGCTGCCCACAGAATATACTCCCGCACATAGCCCATCTGCAAGAAAGCAAGGTCCCTGTCAGCTAGGCTTGGAGGGCCCTGTCCACCAGGAGGGCCTTGTCAGCAGCTGCTGACTTGCAGCATTTGGCAGGCCCAGCAAGAGTGAGGCCCAGTGGTTCTAGCAGTGTGGACAAGCACTCCAGGATTGGTGGTGAGTCCAGCCAGTGGCCAGGCCAAGTTCCAGCTGGCTGGTGGCTGGGAGCCAGCGGCGGCGGGGGGACGGTGGGCAGGGGTACAAAACAGGCTTCAGTCAGCCTTTGTCTCCTCTGTTTCTTCCCATGGGTTTAAGAAGCACAACTCTCAAAACAATTTTTGGGGTTGTCAACTACGAGAAAAAGCAGGCTGCGTACTAAAAACTCATTTGTGAGCTGGTTGTTTAAAATGTTCCAAAGTGACAGACAGGTTCCAGAAACATGAAGATACCTCCTTCACAAGTTGACACGTTGGTATGATTAGACTTTGTGTCCCCACCCAAATCTCATCTTGAATTGTAATCCTTAGGCTTTGAGGAAGAGACCTGGTGGGTGGTGACTGGATAATGGGGGTGGTTCCTCCATGTTGTTCTCATGACAGTGAGTGAGTGAGTTCTTGGATCTGATGGTTTTATGAACGCTTGACAATTCTTCTTACACACACACTTGCTCTCATTCGCTTGCTGCCAGGTAAGACGGGCCTGCTTCCCCTTCCACCATGATTGTAGGTTTCCTGAGGCCTCCCCAGCCACGTGCAACTGTGAGTCAATTAAGCCTCCTTTCTTTATAAATTACCCAGTCTCAGGAAGTTTTTTTTTTTTGAGACAGAGTCTCGCTTTGTCACCCAGGCTGGAGTACAGTAGTGTAATCTTGCCTCACTGCAACCTCCACCTCCTGGGTTCAAGTGATTCTCTTGTCTCAGCCTCTCAAGTAGCTGGGATTACAGGTACAAGCCGCCACGCCCAGCTAATTTTTGTATTTTTAGTAGAGATGGGGTTTCACCATGTTGGCTGGCCTGGTCTTGAACTTTCTGACCTCAGGTGATCCACCTGCTTCAGCTTCCCAAAGTGATGGGATTACAGGTGTGAGCCACTGAGCTCGGCCAGGAAGTTCTTTATAGCAGTGTGGAAACGGACTAATATACACATTTATGGTCGCCATCCTAAGGACCTCTCCTCCTCTTCCTTCTTGGTTATTTTCTGCCACTCATATTAGTAACTCCAGTTTTTCTTTTTAATTAAAACAAATTTTTGTTTTGTTTTGTTCCTAGAGCCATAAGATTTGAAACTCCAGTTTTAATTCCATGCTGTGGTTTAAAAAGGTGACCTGGCCGGGCGCGGTGGCTCAAGCCTGTAATCCCAGTACTTTGGGAGGCCGAGGCGGGTGGATCACGAGGTCAAGAGATCAAGACCATCCTGGTCAACATGGTGAAACCCCGTCTCTACTAAAAATACAAAAAATTAGCTGGGCATGGTGGTGTGTGCCTGTAGTCCCAGCTACTCAGGAGGCTGAGGCAGGAGAATTGCCTGAACCCAGGAGGCGGAGGTTGCGGTGAGCCGAGATCATGCCATTGCACTCCAGCCTGGGTAACAAGAGCGAAACTCCGTCTCAAAAAAAAAAAAAAAACAAAAAACGGTGACCTGACCTTTCTGGGCAGCCTCCTGCAGTCTGTGCCCACCGATCTGGTGAAGTATCCCTTGGATGGACATTTTTGACCTGGGCGAGTGGGAGGTGTTCTTACCACAACAGGCAGAAGTCCTTGCTTTGGGTTTCCCAATTCTAACCCAGCAAATAGATCTAAAGGTGAACTATGAATGTTCAATGTATAGTGTTTTTAAATATAAATCTGCTTTATAATTATGTAAACACTGACAAAGTTCCAAAGTCAAAATTATTAAATATGGTACATATCTGTCATCTCCATCCTAATCTTTCCCTCTTTGACCATTTTTATTAGCTTTTGGTCTATTGTTCCTTTTTTCAAAAAAGTGTAAACAAATATGTATATACAGTCGTATTGCCACAAGCGATATGAATTTTTTTTTTTTTTTTTTTTTTTTGAGATAGAGTCTCGCTCTTGTTACCCAGGCTGGAGTGCAATGGCGCGATCTCGGCTCACCGCAACCTCCGTCTCCTGGGTTCAGGCAATTCTCCTGCCTCAGCCTCCTGAGTAGCTGGGATTACAGGTACGCGCCACCATGCCCAGCTAATTTTTTGTATTTTTAGTAGAGACGGGGTTTCACCATGTTGACCAGGATGGTCTCGATCTCTTGACCTCGTGATCCACCCGCCTAGGCCACCCAAAGTGCTGGGATTACAGGCTTGAGCCACTGCTCCCGGCCCATGATATGAATTTTTTTAAACTTAAAAAAATATTTCAGGCTGGGCATGGTGGTGCACACGTGTAATCCCGGAGCTTTGGGAGGCTGAGGCAGGTGGATCACCTGAGGTCAGGAGTTCGAGACTAGCCTGACTAACATGGTGAAACCCCATCTCTATTAAATACAAAAAAGAGGCCAGACATAGTGGCTCACGCCTGTAATCCCAAAACTTTGGGAGGCACGAGGCGGGTGGATCACCTTATGTCAGGAGTTCGAGACTGGGCTGGCAAACATGGTGAAACCCCATCTCTACTAAAAATACAAAATTAGCTGGCCGTGCTGGTGCACACCTGTAATCCCAGCTACTCGGGAGGGTAAGGCAGGAGAATCGCTTGAACCTAGGAGGTGGAGGTTGCAGTGAGCCGAGATAGTGCCACTGCACTCTAGCCTGGGCAAGACAGACACTCTGTCTAAAAAAAAATAATAAAATAAATACAAAATATTAGCCAGGTGTGGTGGTGTATGCCTGTAATCCTAGCTATTTAGGAGGCTGAGGCAGGAGAATCACCTGAGCCCAGGAGGTGGAGGCTGCAGTGAGCTGAGATCGTGCCATTGCACTCCAGCCTGGGCAGCAAGAGCAAAACTCTGTCTGAAAAAAAGAATACCAGCTGGGCACAGTGGCTCACGCCTGTAATCCCAGCACTTTGGGAGGCCAAGGTAGGGGGATCACCTGAGGTCAGGAGTTTGAGGCCAGCCTGGCCAACATGGCGAAACCTGATCTTTACTAAAAATAAAAAAAATTAGCCAGGCATGGTGGCATGCACCTGTAATCCCAGCTACTTGGAAGGCTGAGGCAGGAGAACTGCTTGAATCCAGGAGGCGGAGGTTGCAGTGAGACCAGAGTGACACTGCACTCCAGCCTGGCCGACAGAGCAAGATTCTGTTTCAAAAAAAAAAAAGAAAAAAAAAATTCCCTAAAAATGGAAAGCAAGAAAGAAAACAGTGAAACTTGCTGAGTTGTGAGTTGGTACAACCACCCACAGAAGAATCATTTCAGGCAGCCATTCTCTGGTAGCCACAACCAAGAGTTCACATGGAGGCCCTGGGCGCTGGCTCAGAGTCAAGCAGTCAAGGGAAAATAATGTGGGAGGGGAGCTGGGGAAGGAAATGGGTTCCTGAAGAGACGGTGCCTCATGACCATCCTGTAAGTTGGCACCAGTGTGAAGGCTCCGGGTTGGTGAGTGTGGCTGTGTGTGGCTCACACGTATCACCACTCAGAGGTACAGAGAACGTGGCACTACTTAGTGAGGGCAGTGAATGATTCCACAGGACTCGAGTCTTTCAGCAGAGGCTGGCTGCTGTTCTAGAAGCACTTTGGTCTACAGACTCTAGGACTAGCCCCTGGGACACTCAGCCATGGCACTCAGCCAGCCCACAGGTGGGCCAGAGGGGTGAGGGCTCAGCCAGGACACATGGAGGCTGCTGCCCGATTCAGCCAGGGAAACGAGGCCAGCCCAGGGTTGGGGAAGAGCGCAGACAGGCTGCACTCAGACACAGGGTGCAGTGGTCAGGCTGGCACAAGGGCACAGGAGGCTTGGGCTCCTGGCTCTGGTCATTTTTCTGTGCCACCATCTGTGCTCAGCACTTTATGTCCACGGACACTGTTATGGGCTGAATTGTGTCCCTCCAAATTCATGTTACAGGACCTCAGAATGGTACTGTATTTGGAAACAGGGTCTTTACAGAGGTGATTAAGGTAAAATGAGGTCAATGGAGTGGGTCCTAATCTAGTATGACAGGCGTTCTTAGAAGGGGAGATTAGGACACAGACACACACAAAAGGATGACCCGGTAAGGACTCAGGAAACGATCAATCAGCCAGGGAGATATGCACGGTGGCTCAGGCCTATAACCCCAGTTCTTTTGGAGGCCGAGGTAGGCAGATTGCCTGAGCTCAGGAGTTTGAGACCAGCCTGGCCAACATAGCAAAACCCTATCACTACAAAAAATACAAAAATTAGCTGGAGGCGGTGGCACAAGCCTGTCGTCCCAGTTACTTGGGAGGGGTAGAGGGGACGGTGCTGAGGCGGGAGGATCGCCTGAGCCTGGGAGGATGAGGCTGCACTGAGCTGAGATCACGCCACTGCACTCTAGCCTGAGTGACAGAGCAAGACCCTGTCTCTTAAAAGAAAAAAAACGAAAGCCATAGAGACAGGCCTCAGAAGGAAGCAACCCTGTCCAGACCTTGACCTTGGACTTCTGGCCTCCACAATTCTGAGAATAGACATTTCTGTCATTTAAGCTGCCCAATCTATGGTGCTTCGCTACGCAGCCCTGACAGACTGACACGTATGTCACCTCGTTAATCTTTCTCACTACTTCCCGCTGAAGAGAGCAGGATTCAGGGAGTTGAGGTGACCCCACCAATGACAGGGGAGCCCAGCCAGGCTGCCTAGCCAGGCTGGCAACAGCCCCAGAACCAGCTCACTCTGCAGAGCATGCCTGGGCCTCAGGGTGAGGCAGTGGGTGAGCAGGGCTTCCCCTGCCATAGCGCTGGGTATCAGGGACAATCACAGGAGCTGGGATAGGGGAAGCCAGGGGACTGCTGGGCAGCCCTGCCCCTGGGAAAGCTGTGAGGAGCCTGTGAGGACTGGGGACAGACCGGGCACAGGCTGGGTGTGGAGCACACTCTGCGAGTGAAGAGGGCAGCTGTGGGGTGCAGGCTTACCTTGTCATACCTGAGGGCCTGCACGATCTGGGGGATGTAGAAGAGGATGGCGTCCTGCAGAGGAGGAGGAGTTGGCCATGACTTCTGAGAAGAGCCACCGACCCAACACTATGGCCCAGGCCCTGCCCCTGCTTCTGCTCTGCCCACAGTGGGGCTGAGAACCGGGGAAAGTCCGGAGAATGGCAGGTAAAATGACTGAAGGCTTAGAACACAGGAATGAAGGAAACAGGAAACAGGAGCAAGGCTCCTGCTCTACAGTGGGCAGGAGGGCCTCACGCTCCCCATGGGGAGCCTGCCTCAGGGAAATGGTCTGCTGCGGGTCAGACTCTAGAACATTCCGGAGGCCCTTCTCCACCATCACTGTGGGTGTCTTGTGGGCTCCCTGGGCTCCTACAAGGAGTGAGGGACCCTCCATGGACAAGGTCACTGTGGGGTTCTCAGGTACAGCCGCATTGCTGTGTGGGGTGTGCACGGCCACCGGGCTGCCTTGTAATCAAACTCAAGTAAGCTTTATGTCTTTAACACCTCACTCAAGTTAAAAAACAAATGTAACTAGAGAACACGTTCAATTAGAACTAAATCCATCTTCTACAACTACTTGAACAAAAACAGGGAAAGGACCAGTATGTAACGAGGTGACCCCGTGGCCGATGGCAGGGCCTGTGCCTCTCTCCACATGAGATCCCTCCCAACAGAGGCCGGCTCAGCAGGGCCCTGGGCTCACCGGTGGGAAGGACCGCAGGACTTTCACCCCGTACTGTGCTGTGAGAGGGTGCGGTGGGTACATGCTGGAGAAGTAGGAGAGGCCTGTGGGTGGGTCGGTGGGTGCCCAGCACAGCACGTGGCTGAGCTCCGGAGCGTCGGCGTCGATGGTGTGCCAGGTGACCAGGAACTGAGGAGAAGGCGAGGAGACGCTGTGGCTTAGGCAGTCCCGGGGCCTCTGAAGACACCTGGCCCGTGGGCCACACCACAAGGATGGCCATGAGGAGTGACATTTCTAAGCATTTGTAACCATGTGGAAGAGGCTTCTGATGTGTTACGGAAAACAGCCTAACTGCAATTAGGGTGAAGTTCATTACATTTTTTTCTACTGTAAACAAAATAAATGCTAAAGACATGGAATAGAAAACACAGGAAATCAGAAAAATCATTTATAGCACTGAAGTTGCCAAGTGGCTATTTTTGTCTAGTTTCTAGTTTTAGGCACTTCTGGCTGCAGTGTGCTGTTTTGCAAAGTCTGAACTCAGGCCCTGGTATGTGGGTCACAGTACCTTGATTGCTTCAGGCACATCACTAACGGCTCCTGGGTCCAACCGAACGAGTCGGGTCACTTCATTCCCGATGGCTTCTGTGTTCTTAAACCTACAGTGCACAGAGGGTATGGGTGATGTTGCCTTGCCAGAGAACCCATGCTCTCCTACCACACTGGAGTGAGGGGAACCAGAGGGAAACACCAAACTCGAGGGATTCACATCAATACCAAGTGACAGCTTGCGTACAAACAAATAGAAAGAAGACCTGCTATTTGATAGCACAACAGGGGGACTACAGCCAGTAATAACTTAATTGTACCTGGAAAAATAACTTTAAAAGAGCGTAACTGGATTGTTTGTAACTCCAAGGATAAATGTGTAAGGGGATGAATACCCCATTCTCCATGATGTACTTATTTCACATCGCATGCCTGTATCAAAACATCTCATGTACCTCATAAATATAGACATCTACTACATATACACAAAAATAAAAATTTTTAAAAAGTTTAAATCAAAAAGTTTATCCAGGTGACAGCTAAATGTTCTTCTATGCCACTAACTGGTTAGGTCAGAACACTAGTGTTTAAAAAAAAAAACAAAATTATAATCTGCTGTGATGAAATGCTGGAACTTTCTTAAAGAAACAGGAATTTTCCTGGCCGGGCACGGTGGCTCATGCCTGTAATCCCAGCACTTTGGGAGGCCGAGGCGGGTGGATCACGAAGTCAAGAGATCGAGACCATCCTGGTCAATATGGTGAAACCTCGTCTCTACTAAAAATACAAAAAATCAGCTGGGCCTGGTGGCGCGTGCCTGTAATCCCAGCTACTCAGGAGGCTGAGGCAGGAGAATTGCCTGAACCCAGGAGGCAGAGGTTGCGGTGAGCCGAGATCGCGCCATTACACTCCAGCCTGGGTAACAAGAGCAAAACTCCGACTCAAAAAAAAAAACAAACAAAAAAAAAACCAAAAAAAAAAAACCCAAAAAAAACCCAGGAATTTTCCTACACTTACTGTTCAAGGGGCTTCCTTTCACCATCCTTGTCTTAACCACCCCTGCCCCCGGCCTCTTATTTCTTTTCCTACCATTTCCTCCCCTGACCCTCCATAGCTGCCCGTCCAGTGAGTCAATGTCTCAGTCCGCAGTCCGGGGGCCACAAGGCACCTGGCCCATAATGGGGCAGCTACTAGTTTCCAGGTGTTCCCATCTCACGCTAATGCAAGGTGGATGTCCCATGAGCACTGTGCTTTGAGACAATGCAGAGTTGCTTGCAGTCCTACTCCAGAGGATCAAAGTAGGGCTGGAGGGAGGATGCAGTGCGCTGGCAGGTCTGGGCTCACGGTGGAGAATCAACCACCCTGGACACATTCACAGGAGGCTGGGGACCATCTGGTGGGATTCTAAACGGGGACTCTGCAGTCCCTCTCAGCCACCGTCAGTCTGAGGTTCTGTTCCCATAAGAGCTGCCACAGAAGACTTCACAGGAATGTGGCTGCTGTCTGTAGCATGAGCCTCCTCGAGGTACCTGCTGCTGAAAGGTGACATCCAGGAACAAACCCAAACCCTCCCCAAGGCGGTTTTGACATGCCTCCACATGCCTCCTTTCCAGCATGAATCAGATCTTGGCTCTGAATTCACCCTGCTGCTAACTCCCTAGGCTCTAGGTACTGTGGCACCCCAGACAGGCATCTGACAAGATCACGAGGGTTGTTGGGGTTATCTCTGCACAGAAAGGCTGGGGGAGTATCGTGGAGCTTGAGGACAGGCCTGTTAGACTACTTCCTGACCATCCTTGGGAGGGGCTAAGGGTGCTCCCCAGCACTCATGACCCAGCTGGCAGGCGCCCTGCACAGGACCTCTGGTGAGGCCTGCGTCAGGCCGTGGTGCCTGGGGGCCCACCTTGCAGGCAGCTGCACGGCCAGGTAGGGAGAAATGCTCCAGGCAAGGTTCACATTGTCCTTCCACTGCTTCTCACTCAGGCTGATGTACTTAGATCTCCAGTTGGCCACACTGTTCTCTCCGGCCTGGTCTAGCTCCAGCTCCGGGGCTGACAGTGGGTTGTACCATGTGATGAGACGCTCGATCTCAGTGGCCTGGCAAGACCAGATATAAGGCCTGATGCACACACCTTCTGTGAGTGCCCACACGCTGCCCTGGCCACCAGGTGCTGTATGGGCAGGTGGTGGGTGGCAGGCGCAGATGGACCTGTAGGCCTTACCAGCAGGGACAGCAGCAGTGTCCTGCGCTTCATGTAGTATTTGTGCAGCTGGGAGCCCCGGTTGGTTTTCTTAGACATGCCTAGGAGGAAAGACAAAGCACAGGTATAGTCCTCAGATGCTATCTGTCTGCCCTGAGTTTCTTTTTTTCTTTTTTTTCTGTTTTAGAGATGGGGTTTCACCATGTTGGCCAGGCTGGTCTTGAACTCCTGACCTCAGGTAATCCAACCACCTTTGCCTCCCAAAGTGCTGGGATTACAGGTATGAACCACCAGACCCGGCCTTGCCCTGAGTTTCTAAACCTAGAGGAAGTTTGCAGTGCTCTGTTCTGCTGTCTGAGTGAGTGTCTATCAAGCAACTCGCAACCCAAATGGTAACTTGCACGTGATGGCCCCAAGAGCACGCCTGCCACCAACCTGACTTCTTGGAGATGGTGGACATGCCGCTGGACAGGGGGTAGGTGTTGATCCAGCCTTGCGTGGCCTGTTGCCGAGAGCCAACAGTTATGTCCAGGTTGCTCCGGGTGTCCTGATTATCTGAGGGCAAATACATTGTTGATTCTAGAGTGAGGTGGCTCAAGAAAAGGTATCACAAAAAACAAACTAATATTCACCAGAGATAAGGCAATTAGTGGTGGGGTGGGTACTTTCTAGAGTCCTGGAACCGACTGCAGGAAAAAACCTGTCTGGATGGTGAGTTTTTCAAGACCATAAGAAGTTCTTTTGAATAAAAATTTGTATAATATTTCTTCTATCCTATTTATTTATTTATTGAGATAAGAGTTTCACTCCTGTTGCCCAAGGTGGAGTGCAATGACGCGATCTTGGCTCACTGCAACCTCCGCCTCCCGGGTTCAAGCAATTCTCCTGCCTCAGCCTCCCAAGTAGCTAGGATTACAGGTGCCTGCCACCAAGTCCAGCTAATTTTTGTATTTTAAGTAGAGACGGGTTTCACTATGTCGGCCAGACTGGTCTCCAACTCCCGACCCTGTGATCCACCTGTCTCAGCCTCCCAAAGTGATGAGATAACAGGTATGAGCCACTGCGCCCAGCCTATTTTTATTTTGAGAGGGAGTCTTGCTATGTTGCCCAGGCTGGAGTGCAATGGCACATGGAGTGCAACAGTGGCGTGAGCCACCATGCCCAGCCTTCTTCTATCCTTTAAAATAGAATAGGCTGGGCACAGCGGCCCATGCCTGTAATTTAAGCACTTTGGGAGGCTAAGGCAGGAGGATCGCTAGAGGTCAGGAGTTTGAGACCAGCCTGGGCAATGAGGCAAGACTCTTATCTCAATAAAAATAACAACAACAAATCAGCTGGCAGAGCTGGCATGTGTCTGTAGTCCTAGCTGCTTGTGAGGCTGAGGTGGGAGGACTGCTTGCACCAAGGAGTTTGGGACTACAGTGAGCTATGATTAAACTACTGCACTCTAGTCTGGGCGACAGAATGAGACTCCGTCTCTAAAAAAAAGTAAAAAATAAAATAAAATAAAACAAATATAATTTTTTTTTTTTTTTGAGACGGAGTTTCGTTCTTGTTACCCAGGCTGGAGTGCAATGGCGCGATCTTGGCTCACCGCAACCTCCGCCTCCTGGGTTCAGGCAATTCTCCTGCCTCAGCCTCCTCAGTAGCTGGGACTACAGGCACGCACCACCACGCCCAGCTAATTTTTTGTATTTTTAGTAGAGACGGGGTTTCACCATGTTGACCAGGATGGTCTCGATCTCTTGACCTCGTGATCCACCCGCCTCAGCCTCCCAAAGTGCTGGGATTACAGGCTTCAGCCACCGCACCCGGCCTCAAATATAATTTTCTTGACAAAGGATGGCAGTTATCGGATCACTGGCAATGTACAGTCCTTTAGTACAGTGATAACTTGAGGCCTGTGGGGGCAGACTGTCAGGACTGTTTGCCCTCGTCTAAGTGGAGCCAGAAAGCTGCCTTACAAATTACTGCATCTGCTTTTTTCTTTCCTTTTTCTTCTAGTCAGGTTGTCAGTGTGGGTCTGCTAAAGAAAACCCTCTTGGCTGGGTGCCGTGGCTCACACCTGTAATTCCAGCACTTTGGGAGGCTGAGGCAGGTGAATCACAAGGTCAGGTGTTCAAGACCAGCCTGGTCAATATGGTGAAACCCCATCTCTAGTAAAAAAAAATGCAAAAATTAGCTGGGTGTGGTGGCGTGCACCTGTAGTCCCATTTACTTGGAAGGCTGAGGCAGGAGAATCGCTTGAACCCAGGAGGCGGAGGTTGCAGTGAGCCTAGATCGTGCCACTGCACTCCAGCCTGGGCAACAGAGTGAGACTCCATCTCAAAGAAAAAAAAAAAAAAAAAAAAAAAAAAAAATAGAAAACCCCCTCTCATCTCTCAGCCTGCTTAGCAGTCAGCTAGGTGCTGGGGGAACGACAGCGCGGCCTCCTTGCAGAGGTTTGCTGCTTGTTTGCATGGCGTGTTTTCCTCAGGATTCCCTTCCCTGGAATGCTTTGCCCCATCCACCCTGCATGTCTGTGCAGCCTTTCAGACTCAGCTCAGCTGTCATCTCTTCTGGAAACCATCTCTGACTCCCCAACTCTGGATGGGCCAAGTGTCCGTCCCCGAGGAGTACTCCCACAGTCCCCTCATAGTGAAACCACTGTCCACGTGACTGCCTCCTGCCAGAAGACAACAGACCATGCCCCAGTCATGTGGGCGCACCAGCCTCAGCCCAATCTAGGGTCATCAGCTGCTCAAAGTGGTATGTGAACGCAGAGGGTGCCAGCGCAGGCAAAGCGCGGTGAGTGGAGTCCACTCAGGTGCCTCTGGTGTGTGTTCATGCTTCTCAGCTCTGGCCAGAGAAGCAGAGCCAGGCATGCACTGGCCTCCAATGACTGCAACACGGCCAAGGCCAGGGCTCAGGGGCGTCTAATTGCTTTTCCTCCCCACCTCTGTCACCCTCGGGGCTGCCCACGTTGCACCCTTGTCCAGCCTGCCTCCACCATGAGTGGTGGCACTGCTGAGGGTTACCTGGGGGCACAAGCTGGCTGGCGGTCAAGTACTTCTTATCTGAGAACATGGCGGTCCAAAATTTAATCATGATGCTTATGTCTTCACGCAGCCGCTTCTCTCCTTGAGTAGGGAACTTTGGGGGACAGCTTCAAACAACCATAAGAGGACAAGGGCTGAGTGCCTGGTGTCAGGGACTAGAGGCCAGTCACACAAAGCAGTGAGAGGTGAGGTAAACAGTTTCTCAATGACAAAAGGTCAGCCCAAAGCCAGTCATTAGCAAGGATGAACTGGCCCACTCCCACGGGAAGGTGTGGTGGCTGACGAGCCCTCTTGTGCCCTCCTCCCTCACTGCCCACAGCAGCCCCTACAGGTTTCCGCTGAAGCTGTGCTGTGGTAGATCACGGCAACGAAGCTGCACGTAGACAATAGCACAGTCTGTGCGTGCAGAGCCCCAGGCAGTGGGTGTTTGTAATTCTTCATGCAATAAGCCTTTACATTAACAGGGAAATTAAATGGACACACTTAATCTCCTAAATCAGTTGAACTGAGGGAAAATTTGCCTACATCTTGTTGGGAGGCTAGCTCTCAGTAACGGGACACACACAAAGGGCTGAAGGGTATTTAAATCCAGAGGGGCCAGGGCTACTGAAGGAGGAGGCCGGTGAGCACAACTGGGCAACTGTGTACTTGTGTGAGTGACTTCCTGGGGGTCTGGGGTAATGGAGCACTCGGAGGGGCTGGGCCATCTCTGGCCGCTGCACAGCACATCTGGGGGGAGTACCTGAAGTAGTCAAAGGCGGTGGAGTAGATCTTCTCCCGAAGCACGTTGCGGATGGTTGCATTTGGAACCACGTCGGCGTGCAGGAGGGACAGCCCCAGGGTCAGCAGCCTGTGAGGGGGCCCAGGACCGGTCAGAGCAAGACTCTGGACTCTCTTCCCTGCCCTTCCAGGAACAGCTCACGGAAATGTGTTCCCCATCTACAGAAGTACTGTGACACACAGAACCCCATGACACACTGCACACACCAGGGGCCATATGCTCCCCAGGAAGAGGGCCCTCACTTGAAGCGGGGCCCGATGGCCGCCACGTGCCGGTTCATGCTCCCCTTGGCCCCGCCGATGTTCAGGGACATGGAACGCTGTAGCAGGCTGGAGAAGATCTCCACCTGGTCAGAGCTGCAGTACTTGGCGATCTCAAACCGCTGCACCAGGAACTGAGCCAGAAGAGAAAGATGCTGTGGTAGTGGAGCTGAGCCAGCCAACCCTGGGGCCGCAGAGACAGCCGAGGAGGGGCTCTGGGCTGACTGGCTGGGCTTGCTGGAGGCTGGAACAGTCACCCCCACCCCCAGGTCTGGCCGTCTGAAAACCTGCAAGCCCTGGGCTCCGCTATCCCCGCCCCAGGAGCAGTCCTGTCCCCCCAGGTGGAGCACCACAGGGCCTTAGTGGGGCACATACGTCGATCCAGATGTAGTGGGGGGTCACTTCAGGGGGACAGGGTTTGGGCTGACTTGCTTCCGAGGCGGCCAGGGGGTCTGCTTCCTTTATCTCAGCAGAAAACAGGCCAAACTTCTGCTCCACCGTCATGTGCCAGGCCCCTGCCATCTCCCGCATGAACTGCAGGTACAGAAGAAATGTTAGCTCCTCTGTGAAGCACAAAAACATGTTTTCTCTAATTAAAAAAGGAACATGCTCACTGAGTAAGATTTAGAAACCGAGAAAAGTATGAAGAAAAAATCAAGACCGCCTATAGTCCCACATCCCGGGGTCATGGGTGTCAGTGTTTGGTGTATTTCCTCCAGCCTCTGGAGGCTGCATTCTATTATTTCACGGTGTGGATGTTGTAGGGTGCGAGGTGGCAGCACCTGGATGTGTCTGATGCCCTGGATAGGCACTGGGCAGGTGACACTTCTCTATAACTCTGAGGACCCTCTGTGGCTGTGAGCAGGGAGACCCCTGTATGGGCTGCTGAGCTGGCATGGGCAGGACAGGGTTCTGAATTCAGAGCCTGGCTCTTCCTCTCCACCCCACACAGACCCTACCCAATGCCTTCATCCTGCTAACCAGACCAGGAACAGCCCAAAGAGCCAAAGGGAGTCTGCAGCCACCATGGCCAGGCCTGGGAGCCCAGGGTCGGGCTGCTCCCATGACCCAGCCATGCTCAGCGAGGTCCCCACTCCATGGGGAGGCATGAGGGGTGACCGGAGGGAGCAGCATGGTGCCCTGGAGACATCTGGGTGCTGGAGAGAGTAAGAGGTGTGGCTCCCACGTGGCAGGCCCCCCACAATTTCTGGGTGTTTTTACAAGGAGATCAAGAAAAAGCATCTGGCATCTGGCCATAGATGATTTCTATCCCTCTGTTGTCCTAGCAATACCAGCTCCTGCAAGGGCTTCAGATGCCTGTGCAGAAGTGGTGAGGCCTAGCAGAATACACACTGCAGCTCCCTCCCCAGTATCCATCCCCTCCCTTCTTCCTGATCAGGTGGATCAGGGTGGCCACGTAACCAGTTAAGGACTCTCAGCCAGGCTCCCTGCTGGCTGGGGTGGCCACTGTTCTACTGGCAACTCTAATAAGCCAAGGAGAGCAAACTGGGCAAGGCCCTGGGAACGTGTGCCATGGTGAGCTTCATAAGGTCAAGGCAGCTGGTCTCTGACTTTTGCACTCTGCCCTTGTCTTCCTTCCTGCTGGGAGGCACAAAAGCCATCTGGAGATTGTGAGGGGAGAGACAAAGGCCACATAAGCCCAGGATGGCCAGGGGCCGATGAGATACTGGGGCGGGGCTGCACTGCTCCGTCTGCTGCTTCCCTCTAAGCTGCCCATGGCGTGAGGACTCCTGGGCGGACAAGGCACTAGAGCCTGCTTTCTGTTTCCTACAGACCAATGTAAGTCTTATGGAAGCAGACAAGAGAGAAAAAAAAAAAAAAAAGAAAAAGAAAAAATGGGGGGAAGGAACTGCCAGGGACAAGAAGCCATGGCAGAGCCACACTCCCGCCTATTTGTTAAACAACCACATCCTGGTGGCTGCCTCTGTGCCAGGGCCTCGTGGGCTCTAGGCATGGCGCCGTGAATGAAGACAAACATGACCACACAGTCTATGTCAGGGACCACAGACAACAAGAAATAAGCTACATGCACTGAGAAATGCAGCAGTGAGAGCGGGCATGTGTGTGACAGTTAGACAAGGCGGCCAGGGAGGGCCCCAGCAAGGAGGGGACACCTGAGATGAGCCCTGGAGGAGATGCAGGAGTGAGGCGTGAGGCATGGCTGTCTGAGGGAATGCACAACAGTCTATAGTGGGAGCAGCCCAGGAGGGCAGCTTCGTAAGTGAAGCTGAAGGGATGTGCTGAGAATCATCTGTGGGAAGTGTATGCAGGACCCCAGCATGGCTACAGCACAGCAAGTGAGGGGAGGAGAGGCGATGGAAGTTAGGCGGCAAGGGGGCTTGCCGGTCACAGAAACAAGCCTGTCTTCCAGTCTGCGGTAGGGCTCTGGTTCTCCCATGGCTCGCTCCAACTACATGTGGAGAAGGGGAAGATGCCTGGGGGTGGGGAGCAAGAGGCCAGGACAGGGGGCAGCAGCTAGGATGCTGGGACTTGTCAGATCCTGGATGAACCTCAAAGGTGAAGCTGATGGGATATGCTCAGAGTCATTTGTGGGAAGTGCACAAGAGGGAGTCAAAGACGTCTGAGCAGAGGGAAGGACCTCGCTGGCATCTAGAGTGAAGGGAGAGACTCACTGGCATCTAGAATGAAGGGAGGGATCTCTCTGGTATCTAGAGTGAAGGGAGAGACTCGCTGGCATCTAGAGTGAAGGGAGGGACCTCAATGGCCTCTACAGTGAAGGGAAGGGCCACCGCCCTGGCATCTATGGTGACGGTAGACAGGTGACTAGTGCGGGGGTGCCTGGAGCTGCGGCTGGACCCATTAATTGAAGCTGCTAATCAGCTTGCCATCTTGGCTGTGGACCAAGCCACTGAAGGGTTGCACCTGAACTAGGGTGACTGGGCTGGGTAAGCAGTGGAGCTGGCCAGATTGCCCATGCAGGGAGGAGGGGCCCTGGGGCATGCCCATGCTCAGAAGGCCTTGAGCTCAAGAAGGTCCCTTTATTCCGGAGGACGAAAGGGCTACAAAAATTACAAAGGCCCTAAGTACCTGGGAGGAGCGGTTAGGCTCCCACAACAGCTGCTTACAAGACCCAGAGCTCGAGGGAGGCTGTGAGCAGCTTTCCCTGAGCTGATCTCTCCTCCTACCACCTGGGACCTGCTAGTGATGTCCATACTCCATCTGCCCTGCTCCCAGGGGTCTCCAGGGGCAAATCCAACCCACTCCTATCTGAGGATCAGACAGTGAGGCCAGAGGTTCAAGGGCACCTGGACTAAGGAAGTGGAGATGCGAGGATGGATCTGGGCTCCAGAGCCCCAGGTACAACGTGAGCGCTGACACATGGTCAGGAAAAAACCCCTGCCCTGTGAAATGGGAACGGCTGCAGCCCCTACTCTTAAGACCCACCGAGGTCTGAGGTTGAAGCAGCATGTGGAACGGAATCCTGACCACAGCAGCACTGTGTCCTGACAGTCACAATTTGTGGTGAAACCAGGGCTTCCAGAAGACCCTGAGAGGAGGGCATGCCTGTCCTCTCCTGGGAAGTGGAGAGTCCCAACAAGAGATAGTGTGTAGCAGGTATGTGCAGGCAGGTGTGCACACTGGGCCCACACAGGGAGTGAGTGTGGTTACGACTCAGGATCAGGTTCCTCCTGAGCCCAGAGGAGGACAGCCTCAGGGTGTAGGGGAAACTGCAACAGTCAGGCCTAGACCTAAAGGCCTGGGTTAGATGGACAGGAAGTGATATACAAAGCCCTGCTCAAGCCCAGCACATGGCAGGACCAGAGCAAATTATCAGTTACTAGTGCAGCCCAAATGCATTTATTTTGGGTCATGAATTTAAGTACTAAACAAGATCATGAATCTTTCCCCTCTCAGTGACATGAAGGCCCCAGACCCCTGTAAGGAGGCCAGGCTCCCCACTGTGCCCACACTGAGATGCAAAAAGCAAGTCTGACAGCTCTTCATCCCCTGGGAATGCAAGAAAAGACATCAACGATTCAGTGATCGCCTCTGAAGTTGGGCTGATTCTTATTTCATTACACTCACACCTTCCACCTTTTCCATCAAGTATACGTTGTATACATTGCTTATATATTTTTCTACTATAAAAGTATACATTTCTTTTATAGTAGAAAAAATTTAAAAAGCCCTCACCCTGGGCACTGTGGGACCTGGACAAGCCAGGTCCTTCTGGAAGTAGAGACAGGGAGTGAGGACCTGAATGACCAGATGCTGCCAGGGCCAGTGCCAGGTGTGAGTGTGAGTGGGTGGAGAAGCCTGGCACAGGCCAAGGGACCTCAGGCCAGCTGAGCCACTGGAGATGGCAGGGGCAGGAAGTACAGGCTGGACTCCAAAAGAACCCAAATGAAACAGTAATCTGCTTGGTATAAAAATCCCTTCAGGCTGGGTGCGGTGGCTCATGCCTGTAATCCCAGTACTTTGGGAGGCCAAGGCAGGTGGATCACAAGGTTAGGAGTCTGAGACCAGCCTGACCAACATGGAGAAATCTCGTCTCTACTAAAAACACAAAAATAGCTAGGCGTGGTGGTGAGTGCCTGTAATCCCAGCTACCTGGGAGGCTGAGGCAGGAGAATTGCTTGAATCCAGGAGGCGGAGGTCGTAGTGAGCGAAGATTGTGCCGCTGCCCTCCAGCCTGGGCAACAGAGTGAGACCCTGTCTCAAAAAAACAAAAACAAGGCCGAGCATAGTGGCTCACGCCTGTAATCCAAGCACTTTGGAGGCCAAGGCGGGCGGATCACCTGAGGTCGGGAGTTCAAGAATAGCCTGATCAACATGGTGAAATCCGGTCTTAAAGAAAAAACAAAAACAAAAACAAAATCCCTTCCCAATTTTGTTTAAATTAAAAAAAAAAAAAAAAAAAAATGGAAGTGGAGTAAAAAGCAGGAACCCTTACTTCCTGCCAAGACCAGCTCCTGGGTGGGAAGAGCCCCAGACATAAGAAAGACATCTCAGCCAGGCATATTGGCACACACCTCTAGTCCTAGCTACTGGGTCGGGAGGCTGAGGCAGGAAGATCACTTGAGCTCAGGAATTTGAGGTCAGCCTGGGCAACATAGCAAGACTGTCTCTCTAAAATAAATAAATAAATAAAAAAAAATAAAGACCTCCTTCTCTCTGGGAAAATAAACACCAGTCCTCCTCAACTGTTAAGTTTTATGTAAATGTACAATGTCCAGTATAGAAATAAAAGCTTTCAAACAGTGAAGAAAAAAAGATCAAAAGAAACGGACCCAGGGATGACTCAAATGCAAGAGACCACACATGATATTAAAACAATTACAATAAATATGCTCAAAGATTTATAAGAAACAATTGAAAAAATGGGTGAAAGTAAGATAATCTCAGCAGAAAATGCAAACTATAAAAAAGAATTACATGGCTGGGTGTGGTGCCTCACGCCTGTAATCTCAGCACTTTGGGAGGCTGAGGAAGGTGGATCACCTGAGGTCAGGAGTCCAAGACCAGCCTGGCCAACATGATGTAACCCTGTCTCTACAAAAATATAAAAATTAGCTGGGCATGATGGCACGTGCCTGTAATCTCAGCTACTCGGGAGGCTGAGGTAGGAGAATCCCTTGAACCCAAGAGGTGGAAGTTGCAGTGAGCCGAGATCATGCCACTGCACTCCAGCCTGGGGAAGAGAGTGAGATCCCATCTCAAAAAAAAAAAACCAAAACCAGAATTATTAAATAGAAATCCCAGATCTGGAATTGTTTTTTTCTCATTTTCAAATTACATTAATATTTATTTATGTTTCATTTTCTAGATTTGAGAATTGTATCTGAAATAAAACATACACAAGATGGTTTTACAGCAGAATGAATAAGACAGAAGAAAAGAACAGCGAACTGGTATATAGGTTAAAAAAAAAAAAAATTAACCAAATGAAAGAGTGAGAAAAACCCTGAAAAACTGACAAAGACTACAGAGAATGTTGATAATCTCAAAATCATCTCAATTCCAAGTCATCTCAAAAAAAGCATCCCAAAAGAAGAGACAAAGAGAATGAGGTTTAAAAAAAAAAAAAAAAAAAAAGAAATGACAAAGAAATACTGGCCTAAAAATTTCCAAGTTTGATAGAAATCCTAAATCCCTAAAATTAAGGTCAATGAATTCCAACAGGATAAATACACTGAAAATTACACACAGCCAAACTACTGAAAATGAAAGATAAAGAGAAACATCCTACGAGCAGCCAAAAGCAAAACAATAACATATACAGTCAGCCCTTGGTATCCTTAGGGGAACTGGTTCCAGGATGTGGAACCCACGGCTAAGGAAGGCCGGCTGTACTGAGAAAAATATTGTTGACTTCTCTCCAGAAACAATGCAAGCTAATAGATAACAGAAGATATATCTGAGATGCTAAAAACAATAAAACAAAAAACTATCAACCTAGAATCCTGGCCTAGGAAAAATAAACCATATGCATCAAAAATGAAGGTGAACTAAAATGAGAGAATTTATTTCCAGCAGACCTGCATTACTGGAAATGTTAAAGAAAATTACTTGGCAGAAGAGATCACAGGAAGACTGGAAGATTTTGAGTGATGAAAAATATTTGGATAAATTTATCGTGCTATAACAAAGCCTCTTCTTAACTTCTTTGTGAGACTTTTGACTTTTTTTGAACAAAAACAACATTATAAGGTCTAATGCATACAGCAGTAAAACATGAAAACAAGGCACAAGGGATTGGAGGGAGAAATTGGGTGTCATAATGGCAGTGTCTACAATGGCAGTGGTACACAGCTGTCTCTGCAGAATCCTCTCCCTGGCAAGAACCATAATTGCTGTGCCCGCTCCAGTTGTCATTTACTGACAGCCCGTTAGTATGCAGGTACTCTTGTTATGATTCCCACCATGCAAGGGGAGGAGCCCTGCCCAGGAGTCAGAGCCCCGCTGGCTGAAGTGTTGAGTTTCCCAGGCCCTTCTGCACATCCGTGGTGGGAACAGGATGGCCAGGCAGAGGACCCAGCAGGCTGCTGACTCCACAGGTGTCCCCCCTGACTAGATAACCTCTCCCAGGCACCCAGTGGACCAAAATGTTTCCTAAGAACACTGAAAGGTGTGACTGACACAAACCCCACAAGGTTATAAAATATCAGGCAAATGTGAGGTATTATCATCACTGTCACTGCCTCCAGCCTGGAACATTTTAATTCTATCTTCGGAAATATTCCAACTTTCCTGAGAGAACAAGAAAATCAAAATCCCTCTTTTTGACCACTCACTTTAACTGATCCTAAGAAACACAGAAAGAAAACATGTCAAATTCCCTGCTAACCTGACAATTAACAGGATCTTTGAAAAATATTAGTTGTTCTTAAGTGTTCATCTAATCAGCTGACAGGTGAGCATAACCTTCCTTGTGGGACCCCTGCAGTAGCAACTTCAGAAATACAGATGTAGTGAAAGGGAGCTGATCCCAGTATTTATTTATTTATTTTTTTAATCATAACCATAGCTTTCGCCTCACTGAAGGTGATCCCAAGATTAGGTCAAGAAAAATGTCCTTGTGGACAAACACAACTGCTCTCAATCAGATTCCAAGTTAACAGGTATTCAAAAAGCTGGATCTTCCTATTTCAGTAGGGAAATGGCTCCCCCTATGGAGATTTTGGGAGATAACAGCTTCTAGTCATCACTGGGATGCTGTTAACATATATTCAGTTTTCCCTGACTGTCAGGTACAATAATAGAATCTATAAGGAGACTGAGGCTTGAGAGGGTGAGGGGCTTGCCCAGTGTCTCCATGCTTGGTGGCGGCGGCACTAGGAAGCCTCTTCCCATCTCTTATCCCATCCCATCCTCAGTGCCAACTGGAGGTCAGGGTCCTACCGGCACTTCCACTCCATCCTTGCCGGCCAGCAGCCACTCCCAGCAGGCCAGGGCTGTCTCCATGCCATGCTCGTTGAACATCCGGAGGGGACCCCAGCACAGATGATGAAGGAGCTGTGGGTCACAATCTGGAACCGAAGAAACATCAGTCAGAGGATTCCAACAATGGCCAAACCCCAAAACAGCTTCCCCAGGTCAGTAAGAGTTCACCAGTTGGGGACAACGATGGCCTTTTATTGACTTTCCACTCATGAGAGATACTCCTCTACTTGGGGGAGCTCCAGTTGCTTCTCTGGTCAGGACTCCAGCTGGCTATGGGTCAAGGCCAGCACTCATTTAGAAACGAGCCCAGAATTCCACGGTGCTTCCGTGAGTTACCTTTGCTGCTAATGAGCATTGCAGTCAGCTTGAACATGGCCTGCGTGTAGTGCTGAGCGTGACTGCGGTCTAAAGCTGAATGTAGATCCTGGACCATCATTTTGTTCAGGTCAGACATCTGGCCTGTGGTGCCTGAGAACCGAATCATTCCATACACCTGCAAAAACATTCTCATCAGCAACTAAGCATAGAATCCAGGCAAGGTGAGTGAGGTCCTGGAAGCCACTTGACCACACTTGTAGTGGCACTGGTGGGTGCCTCGCTGCCCAAAGTGGAGTTCATGCATGCAGAGAGGCAGGCTCATTTCAATGATGCTACTACTGATCACAGCTTTTTTCTAAAAGAACGGCTCCTCTAAAAATGCATGTTAGTGGTGCCACCACTGCAGATGTTCCCCAAAGGCGGGAACCTTGTCCCTCATCTTTGTACCTAGCACTGAGCCCGGGGTCTGACCCACTGTGGGACTGCATGAACGTGAGCTGTATAAATACATTTCCTTCAGACTCAATTAATGACTCAAACAACATCAGCCTCATTATTATTTTTTTTTTTGAGAGGGATTCTCAATCTGTTGCTCAGGCCTGGAGTGCAGTGGCATTATCTTGGCTTACCACAGCCTCCGCCTCCTGGGTTCAAGTGATCCTCCCACCTTAGCCTCCCGAATAGCTGGATTACAGGCATGCACCACCATTCCTGGCTGATTTTTGTATTTTATTAGAGACAGGGTTTCACCATGTTGGCCAGGCTGGTCTCGAACTACTGAACTCAAGTAATCTGACTGCCTTGGCCTCCCAAAGTGCTGGGATTACAGGCATGAGCCACCAAGCCCAGGCTTTATTATTATTAATAATTTCTTTCTTTGAGACAGAGTCTTGCTCTGTTGCCCAGGCTGGAGTGCAGTGGTGCGATCATAGTTCACTGCATTCTCGAACTCCTGGGCTCAGGCGATTCTCCTGCCTCGGCCCCCTGCAATGGGCTGGGATTACTATTGTAAGCCGCTGTGCTTGACCAACCTACTTATTTTTAAAGTCAAATATAACTTTTTTCCAGAGAAAGGAACATACAAGTGACAGAGTGCTTGGAGGGAGTGAGCTTCCACTCAGACCAGACCACTGATGAACTTTCAAAGTTGTCAGGGAGCTTAGAAATGGTGTCGACTAATATACACCATGGAATACTATGCAGCCATAAAAAATGATGAGTTTGTGTCCTTTGTAGGGGCATGGATGAACCTGGAAACCATTATTCTCAGCAAACTGACACAAGAAGAGAAAATCAGACACATGTTCTCACTCATAGGCGGGTGTTGAACAATGAGAACACATGGACACAGGGAAGGGAGCATCACACACTGAAGTCTGTTGGGGGCGACTGGGGAGGGACAGTGGCGGGTAGGGAGTTGGGGAGGGATAACATGGGGAGAAATGCCAGATATAGGTGATGGGGATGGAGGCACCAAAGCACATTGCTATGTATGTACCTATGCAACAATCCTGCATATTCTTCATATGTACCCTAAATCCTAAAGTACAATAAAATATTTAAAAAAAAAAAAAAAAAAAGGTGTAGACTAGCTTCTGAGTTTACGGAGGAGGAAATGGAGGCCCAGAGATGTGATGCTGCTGGTCAGGCTGGAATAAACTATGGTGTGGTGGTTTTGTAAAAGCCCACGATGTGGAGTTGGAAGATGTGGTTCCAGACCCCACTCCACTCGTGTGACTTTGGCAGGTTACTTAATCTCGGGAGCCTCCATTTATCTGTAAAACTGGAATACTACTACTTACATATCACCAAGTGTCCAAGTGTCTGTGGCACGTAAATGTTTGTTACTGCTTTTAAAAAAGGCCAAAAAAATTAAAAAGTTTTATTCAGTGCAGGCAGAGTGTACACAGAGTCACCCCCTTGTGGAGGAAATAAGTAACTGCCATAAACACTCTGAAATGTGCCAAAGAGTTCCAGGCCCCTATCTCCTTTAAATCCTCCTAACCTATGTGAATTCCACATCACCCAGACCCTTTGTCATTTTCCACTAGGAGGAGGCCAACAGGCATCCAAACAAGAGGACACTTTAAAGGACCTAGGACACAAGGACAAAAGAGAAGAGAAAAGAAGACGAGAGAAGAGAGGAAAGGAGAGAAGAGAAATACCTCGCCTGCATAGCGGTTGCGCAAATTCAGGGACGCCATGAAATTGGAGTAGTCTTTCTTCACACAGGCCGGGCGCTCGGTTAGCTGAGTTGCCTACAGACAAAGAACCATTATGTTAGACTATGGCAACACTATCCTTTTCTCATGTTTACCATGGCTAAGCCTAAACCCAATTAAGAAGTCACATATGGATCTGGGGGTTACTAGTAATAAACATCTTCACTGCTGCCAAGTTAATAAAGCAAAATATTTTAGGACACCCAGCAGTTTGGTATGTCCCATAAGAAATTAAAAAAAATTATAGAAGAAATGTCTCTGGAAGGCAGTTTGTGCTACTGGTGAACAGGCCCTTGCAAGAGAAAGAATCACTAGATTGTGAGAGTAACTGTCACCTGAGATGGAAATGCCATGAAAGTGTTCACAGCTGTCTCCTTGACAGTTGTGCGTGTGGTTTGTAAATGTCACTTACAGAAGGTAAAGGGTCTGAAGGGGAAAGCCAAGGCCAGCAGGATCTTAAACATCTGCTGGCTGTTCCTGTCTAGTGGGAGGAGACAGAACAGGGCACACCTTGAATATAAAGGCAACACACAGAATGGGAGAAAAAATATTTGTAAACTACCACCCAGCCCCTCCCCCCTTCCAGCCACTTCCTCTGCTTCAGCCTCAGCCTCCCAGCCCCAGGCCTCAGTGACCCGGCTTCCTACCCCAGGCTGGCTGCTGTGCCACACCTTTCAGTTCCTGTTCATCCAAGGACCTCCTTTCACATTTCCCTTCAGCATTAGTACTAACGGGAAAAGTGAGCTTCTCAACTGATGAAATTTACAGGGAATTTTTGTTGTTGTTGTTGGGGACATGGTGTGGAGAAAGAGGACCAGGATAAAAAAATACAGATGTTGGGAACATCAAAATACAAGAAAGAAAAAAATTCTCATGAAATTATTAAACTGGTTTATTTAGAAAAATAGATCATGTAAAATGTCTTTAAATTTTCGGGAAACAAAGTGGTCTTTGGCACCAAGCAGGACTGCATTAGAGCTTGAGTGATACTGATCAGCTGTGAGACCCTGGGAAGTCAATGTCTCTGAACCTAAATGTGCTCATCTGTAAAGCAGGCATAAGAGTGGCCCACTCACACGTTGTTACAGGTTCAATGTTATGACACATACAACATCCTGGCATGGCAAACAACACCTGCTGGTGCTCTCATCGAGAGCTGTTGCAGGAGTGACCTGCCCTGCAGAGGAGTGCTGACTCAGTTGCTCGGTCCTACTGGCCTGAAATCATGCCTCTGAAACTGCCCTCCAGAGACCACTCTTCCCCTTGGAATGCTATATGAGGTGCGATGTCAGTCAGGGACGGAGGGGGCTGCCCTCTCCCTGTACTTTCCAGGGTAGGGTACCTGAGGATCTCTAGCACAACCAACAATTGAACATGAGAAAAAAGTACCCTTTCCTGTTTAGCAGCAGAAAGAGAAACCTGACAGATCAATAGAGTGACTCTAGTTAACCTTCAACGATGGGCTGGGCGCGGTGGTTCACACCTGTAATCCCAGCACTTTGGGAGGCTGAGGCAGGTGGATCACTTGAGGTCAGAAGTTCAAGACCAGCCTGGTCAACATGGTGAAACCCCACCTCTACTAAAAACATAAAAATTAGCCAGGCGCGTTGGTGCACGCCTGTAGTCCCAGCTACTCAGGGGGCTGAGGCAGGGGAGTAGCTTGAACCAGGGAGGCAGAGGATGCAGTGAGCTGAGATCGCTCCACTGCACTCCAGCCTGGGCAACAGAGCATGACTCTGTCTAAAACAAACAAACAAAAAACTGGTGGGAAATAATTCCGATGTCTTCAATGCAATGCAAGGTTAAGTATTTAAGGAGATGGATATCCCAATTTCCCTGATTCAATTATATGAATGTACCAAAGTATCATATGTCCTCCCAAAATATGTACACCTAATATGTATCAATAAAGAATTCCTAAAAATTAAAAATAAAGTTAGAGAAAATCTAACGTAAGTTTTCTGGGGAAAAAGAACAAAATCTTTCAGGCAAAACAGATCTCTCACAAGTCAGCTGGCTAGAGCCTAGAAAAGGCCTACAAATGGGAATAAGTATTCTATTTTATATAATAAAGCGTTGTTCCTACCATCCCGAAAAAGGAAAAGGCTTATGACTGTCATAGACATTTTCAGTCTATGAGTTCCGCCTCTGGCCTCTGTGGCCTCTCAGTGGCAGAGACACCCAGGTCAGGGTACTGATACCCAGTGTCCCGTCAGAGTAGGAGGCCCGGGGTGGGGTGGCCCTGCAGATGCAGGCTGGACCCAGCTCAACCATGTTTGCTGGGCTGGTGTCTTCAGAGATAGTGCAGTGACGCTGAGGGAAGTGCCCTGATAGCAAAATGAGGCGAGAAGACACTAGCCTTCTAGCACAGGCCCCTCTCTCCTGCCTGTGTCCCAGGGGAGGCCTGTCATTCTTCATCCTGGGTGCTCAGCCTCTGCACCTCCACATATCACATCCCACACCCCATGCAGAGAGGGCTGGGAAGCACACATGGCCAGGCTCTAGATTCAGATTAACCAACAGAATCCCTGCGACCAGCCCTAGTCACATGGCCAGGTAGAATTGCCTGCTTTAATCCTATTTAACAATTTAACTCAGAAAGTACTGCTGTGTGAACCCTCTGTCCTCTAGATTAATCTCTAGCTGAACAAGAAGCTGAAGGCATTCATGTGCGATTCAGCACCTGCAGACAACAGAACTGTTCAGGCGTCCAGTGCACACTCCAGATAAGTGCAACTGCGGCATCGCACCAGCAGAGTGATTTCCGTCCTCTTGGATGGGGACACTCAAATCAAAATCTAATCATTGACATTTCAAGCACTGATTCCCATAAATCCATATAGTGAAAAAAAAAGGGCCGGGCGCGGTGGCTCACGCCTGTAATCCCAGCACTTTGGGAGGCCGAGGCGGGTGGATCACGAGGCCAAGAGATCGAGACCATCCTGGTCAACATAGTGAAACTCCGTCTCTACTAAAAATACAAAAATTAGCTGGGCGTGGTGGCGCGTGCCTGTAGTCCCAGCTACTCGGGTGGCTGAGGCAGGAGAATTGCCTGAATCCAGGAGGTGGAGGTTGTGGTGAGCCGAGATCGCGCCATTGCACTCCAGCCTGGGTAACAAGAGCGAAACTCTGTCTCAAAAAAAAAAAAAAAAAAAAAAAAAAGAAAAAAAAAGGCACAATAAGGAAACATTCAACAGCCACCTCTTCTTTTAGGCCAGGGTGTGGCTTACACGACTACCATTGTCAACAGACATCCAGAGCACCCAGCACGCACTCGCTGAGTGTTATGAAAGTGAGAGCTGAGCTTTAGGCCTTCCTCTGCACTGTGGCTTCCATGGTCTAAGGGGGTCACTGCTCTGTAGAAGGCTCGCACATACCCCGAGAGTTGTGTTCTGCTTGTTGTAGCCAGCAAAGTGAAGGATGCTCTCAGTGGCCATGGCCAGCCCCGTGTGCTGGGACAGTCCCGACACCCAGTTCTGATGTTTATTCAGATATTCCTGAAATAGGAAAAACACATGGGGTTTCATTCATTTATTTATTTAATTTTTTTAGAGGTAGGGTCTCACTCTGTCACCTAAGCTGGAGTGTGGTGACATGATCATGGGTCACTGCAGCCTTGACCTCCTAGGCTCAAACCATTCTCCCACCTCAGCTTCCCAAGTGGCTGGGACCACAGGTGCACACCACCATGCCCGGCTAATTTTGTAACTTTTGTAGAGATGGTATCTCACTGCATTGCTCAGGATGGTCTTGAATTCCTGGCTGAAGCAATCTTCCTGCCTCAGCATCCCAAAATGTCAGGATTACAGGCATGAGCCACTGTGCCTGGCCTTGCTATTTCAGCTGTGAGGCCCAGGGAAGTCAATGTCTCTGAACCTCAATGTGCTCATTTGTAAAGTGGGCATAAGAGTGGCCCTCTCACATGTTGTTACAGGTTCAATGTAATAACACATTTTTATTTAAAGGGGAAAATAAAACTATAAATTAAGGTGTGGGCTAATGGACCAAACACTGGGTTTCTGTCCCGGGTCTGCCCCTCCCTAACTAGCTGTGGGACTGTCAGTAAGTCAAAGTCCCTATCTGACCGGCTACTACTCATTTGATGGAGGACGAGGCTGATTCCCCGAGTGGCTGTCATGTTGTCACTGCGGTGTTGCACCGTCAACAGGGGAGGGCCATTTATACTACAGGTGTCAAGTTGGGGGTGAGGGGGCCCAAATTTGTTGAGCATCTGCTGTAGCAGCCACCAGGCAAATAAGTTGCAGAGCCTTCGCCTTGTGGTCAACAGGCAGGCAGCATGGTGTGGAGCCTCAGTTCTCCTAATGCAGCATCCTGGCAGCCCAGGTCGGTGAGCTGGATTGCAGGAACAAAGAACACCTGTGTCTACCTGGCCACCCAGTGGGAGAAGGGTTCTGGGGCAAAGAGATACCAGGCAGAGCCCAGAGGTGTGAGGAAGGCCTCCTGCTCTGGGGACCACAGGGGACTCAGCACTGCAGGAGTACCAAGGACAAGGGGTGAGAGGGTGGGGACAAGCCTGGGCCAGATGCAGGCCAGGCAGGAAAGGCCTCCAGGGCCATGCAAAAGTGTTTACAGGCGTGAACCAACTAATTCCCCAAAGAAAAATGTACAGGAGTATATACATGCAGAATTGTCTCAATGGTTTAGGGGGGCTCTTGGAGCCCCAGAAATCCATCCTTGGACATCATGGTGATGAAGAGTGACTAATGATCAAGTTTAAGTGAAGCACACTGACCAGATATGTTATTAAAACCAGACTACTCTGGTGGGTGGAGGAGACGGCAGATTCGGGGAAGGGGAAGGCTGAGGCTGGGCACGGTGGGTAGGGAATAAGTGCATTGCAGGGGAAGTGAAAGGGTAGGCCTGGGGCACACCAAGGGGACACCTGGTAGAACGACCAAGACCACTTCAAGCCTTTTCATTTCCCATTTCCTTCTTAGGCCAGGCCTGCCTGAGACAGTAAAAAGCTCTGTCATCTGCTTTTTTGTCCATTCAAACTTTCTAGGCATTAAAGGGGTCCTCCCCTCTTCAGATGACAGCCTTGGAACCTGAGGCCCTTTTGCTGTAAATGAACAAAGGGAAATCAGACATTTCTTGCCACTGTGTTTCCACACAGCTTCCAGGGCTCTTGGAGTGGGCTGCTCTATCCTTCCTGGATTCCACAACCAGAAATACTTTTGAACCTGTTTCATCTTTAAAGTGCTGCCAAGGTCAACTTCATGAGTTCCTCTTAGCATACCCACTCTCTGCTAACACAGATTCCTTCTAGTGGTATTTTTCTCATCTTTGATTCCTTTTAAGGCAACTCTTTCCTCTCACACCCTGTGGCATTACATGGTTTACCTCAAGGCCATCTGTGTTTGCCAGCCAGTGTTTTTGTCTGAAAGGCTCCCATGTACCTACATGTGCAGCTTATGTGAAGCTACTGGGGCACAAATCCCCAACTCTGCCTCTGCTTGGTCAGGCCCCAGTCTTTGGGCATAGGTGCCAGCAATGCACTTGGCCCTTAGAGATGCTGCCATCTGGCAGCCTCCAACACCCCCACACAGCCCTTGCTCTCTTGTGAGCAGCCCCCAGGTCCTACCACAAACCTAGCACATTACCTGGTGTGAGCCGTTGGTTGCCCTCCTTGTGCCCTGGCCAGCACTCACTCCACAGGCGCTCCTAACAAGCAGACTCTGAGGCATCTATTATTCTCAGGTCCTAGACTGACATTTTCAGTCTCCATTCACATTAGTGCTATTTGCATTTTGAGTTCTCCATGTCTCTGTAAAGCTCTTTGGAGACCTTGAAGGAGCTTACAGAGATTGCCTTTTGATGGTTTCAAGAACGTACCTGCAGATGGGACTTGGTGACAGTAGGTGCCCACTTCATGGCCTCCTGCAGGATCATCCCACAGCGCGCAGCGAAGTCCTTCACAATGCTCTGGAAGAGGTTGAAGCTGGTTCTCAATAACCCGAGGTCAGCTCATCTGAGCTGCTGTAGTGACTCTTATGGGCTGAACTGTGTACCCACAAAGCCCTATGCTGTGCCTTTACTGGCGCCAGTATCTCAGAGTGGAACTCATTTGGAGACAGGGCTTTAAAGAGGTGATTCAATTAAAAGGCTGATAAAGTAGGTCCTGATCCAGTCTGGCCACTGTCCTTCCCTACATATGTGGAGAGGAAATCTGGACACACAGAAACACTGGGGTGGAGGGGAGGAGGTTGTGTACAGAGGGAAGACCATGGAAGGACACAGGGAGAAGGCTGCCATTCACAAGCCAAGGAGAGAGGTCTCCGCAGAAACCAGCTCTGATGACACTTTGATCTTAGACTTCAGCCCTCAGAACTGTAAGATAATGAATGTCTGTGCTTTAAAAGCTACCCAGTTTGTTGTCTTTTGCTACAGCAGCCCAGCAGCACAGTCGCTAAGTTTGAACCTCAAGGCCCCTGGGGCCAGGAAGCCCACATACACTGTGGTCTGCAATTCCTGCACAAGATTTGTGGCAGAATCTACATCAACAGTATGTCACAGGGCCGCTGTGCAACTTGTGTCCTGGGTCTGGAACTGGATGGAAGGGTAGGCTCTAGGTGGCAAAATCCTCTTTGGTGCTAACCACAATGTAGGAAACTCCCCATTGAGAGCTGGTCTGGCTGGGAGGTCCCAAGGTTGGACATGACCCATTCCAGACTGAAGGAGCTGTGAGCTGAGCTTCAGTCTTGCTGCAATGAGGGCTCTGAGTCAGACCCAGTCGGGGACAGGAGAGACCCAGTACATCCTCCTCTTTTGGAGTGATTTATTCTGCCCATTTCCTCACAGTATAGCACAAGTCAAAGGTATGTTCCCCTATTACCACAATAACAAAATGTGAGTGCACCTCAGAGAAGTGAAGGCTACCTGAAAATCACACTTGTGTGATGCAGACTCGAGAGGCTATAAACTGGCTGGTAGCTGAAGACCTCTTTGGCAGCTAAACTGAGAACACAGCTGAGAGTCAACATGGCTGAGGTGGGAGAGCTGGGCTTGGAAGACAGAGCAGCCTGGGGGCAACCAGCTCATCTTGCACACGGTGGGGCCTGGCGATGGCTCAGTCTCTTCACTCGGGGATGGGGCCAGCACCACCCACACCTCAAATTGCTGGGGACTGGGTGAGCTCATGCAGGTCGATCACCTCGTGAACATACTCGGAACTATGGTAAAGATGGCCTTTAATGCAGGGGATTGTGTCAGGCCTACCTCGCGGGCCTCATATGTATCAGGAACCGTGATCCGGTAGGGGGCGTCGGGGATGTCATAGTAAGGCTGGTCCTTGTGAATATCCTGCAAGCACAGCGAGACTCCTTCTTCCAAACTGCCTTCCCCAAGTTGCCACTAGCAAGCACATGGGCCACCCTTCCCATCAGCTGCCTGTCTCTGACAGGCCTCCACACTTACTGCAAGATACCAGGTGGATTTGGGCCCCCTCACCCCCAACTTGACACCTGTAGTATTAATTAGGCTCAGGCCTATTGTCAGAGGAGCATGCCACAACACAGGTAGACAGGGCTGGCAGGGTGGTGGTAGTGGTGGTGGTGTTTGGGCCCTGGGTCTCCTGGGGACACTCACAGCGCTCAGTGACAGTGACAGGGTCTGCAGAATGTCCAGCATGGTCTTCAGCACAGTCCCACTCCAGAGCAAGTGGGGAAACCTGCATGGAACCGGCTCTCAGGACTAAGAACCAAACCTCCAAGGAAGGTCTGCTTGTAGGAGCCCCCTCAGCCACCAGCCCGAGCCCACACCTGCTGCAGGCCAGCTGAAGGTGGAGGTTGGGAGGCCTTTGCGGCAGGATGCCTGGCCTCCTCAGGCTTACTGCAGCAAGGTGGGAAGTGCCCAGTCAGAAAGGCTCCCGAGGCTACTGCCAGCCCCACTCCTTAGGGCCAGACACATCCCAAGCGACTGGCCGTAAACCTGACACCAACTGCCTTGGTTATGCACTGGCCAGGACACCCCTCACTTCCCAAAGCAATTCTCTTAGTTTTTGACCAGGGCTTTCCATTATTTCTTACATAATGGAGAAAACAACAGTATCTACCTGACACCTGGGGTTAGACAGGCCATGGGCTTCTAAGGTCCCAGGGATGAAGGAGCAGTGTCTCTGCACAGCTGTGACCCACCAGTGGCCCATCGCTCAGGAGGCCCAGCTCAGACACACGCCATGTGTGTGTTGGACTCATTCTTGTGACCCCTGGCTGGCTCCTGACCACCCTTGACAGTCATGCTGCCTGGACCAGGCACACAGCATCTGTGACAGGCTCCAGAACAGCTGGATGCCTCTGGGAAGCTGCAGGCAGCCTCTGTGTGGGTGTTTTGCTGCCTTTGGCCTTCTCACCTTGGAGAAGCTGGCCCAGCCCACCTCTGAGAGTCCTCATCAGTGTGGGGACATGACCCAGCAGGGTCCGTTTTGGCTCCCAGCATGAAGAGTGTATAGCAGAGAAGGGTCTATGTGGGCTTTTGTTCCTGGGAAGCCTAAAGATGTTGATTCTACAGGGGACCTCTGGCTGGGCCCTGGGCTAGAAGATGTGCACCAGGTGTTGCTAGGGTGGGTGGGATTGAGAGACACAGGGATGTGGCACCCAGCAAACATGCTGTAAGTAACATCGATAGCTCAGAATGAACAGAAGTTTCTGGACCAAAATTCAGACTCTGCAGCAAACTCACTGACATTAGAAGGCGGCTACATCGCCCTTAAGAGTTTTCATTCTGACTCCATTTTTTCCCAGGCTAATAATATAAGGAGGATTTTTCCTGCCATCTGAAATCACAGAAGTTTATACACATACACACAAAACATTAGCAGGAAAATGAGCTTACTTATCCACCAGACCAGATAGATACTTGTCTGCCACCCTCCTTATTCTCTTGTGGATGTGGTTGAAGTTCACCAACAGGAACTGAGCATGCCGCTCCAGTTCCTCCTCATTCTCCTTTGTCTTGGCCTAGAGATGTAAAAGAGACAGGTACAGCAGTGCCCCAGGTGCCTCCATCAGACAAGCATTCATGCTGGAGAGGCTTACTTTATCTGCCATCATGTTCAGGAAGGCATCGAATACTTTGTCTGCGACTGCAATCACACACTGCATCATCCCTGAAACGAGAAGGTTTCCACGGATCAGGTGCAGCAACAGAGAGAATTCTAGCAACTTTCAATCATCTTCTTGTGAAATGATTTTAGACTTACAGAAAGTAGCAAAGATAGCACAGAGCTACCATATACCCTTCACCCAGCTTCCCTGGATTTTAACATCTACAATTACCAGGCTGATGTGTCAAAATTGAGTCAGACACTGATATAATCCTATTACCTAAACTTTAGACTTTGTCTGGATTTTCCCAGGTCTCCCACACATGCCCCTCTCCTGTTCCAGCAACCAACCCAGGACACCAGGTAGCATTTAATCTCTGTGTATTGGGTTGGGCATGGTGGCTCAAACCTGTAATCCCAGCACTTTCAGAGCCTGAGGCAGAGCAGATCACCTCAGGTTGGGAGTTTGAGACCAGCCTGACCAACATGGAGAAACCCCGTCTCTACTAAAAATACAAAATTAGCTGGGCGTGGTGGCACATGCCTATAATCCCAGCTATTTGGGAGGATGAGGCAGGAGAATTGCTTGAACCTAGGAGGCAGAGGTTTTGGTGGGTCAAGATGGCACCACTGTACTCCAGCCTGGGCAAGAAGAGAGAAACGTCATCTCAAAAAAAAAAAAAAAAAAAAAAATCTCTGTGTCTTCTCCTCCCCTCCAATCTGTGGTGACTCCTCAGTCTGTCAATGTCTTTTGTGATTTTGACCCTTTTGAAGAACAGTTATTTTGTTGAATGTCTCCTAATGTAGGTTTGTCTGATGTTTGCCCATGATCAGACTAGGGTTATGTGATTTGGGGGAGAACTTTATAGTGTATATGCTCTTTCTGCATCACATAAAGGGTACGTGGTAACAGTATCTCTTGTTACTGGTGAGGCTAACCTTGACCACTTGGTTTGAGCTACTGTTTTTCTCTTTTTCTATTTTTTTTTTTTTGAGATAGGGTCTCACTTTGGTACCCGGGCTGGAGTACAACGGTGAGATCATAGCTCAGCTGCAACCTTGAACTCCCAGGCTCAAGGGGTCCTCCCACCTCAGCCTCCCTGGTGGCTGGGATTACAGATGCACAACACCATGCCCAGCTAATTTGTTATTATTTTGTAGAGCCTATGGTAGTCCAGGCTGTCTTGAACTCCTGGGTAAGCGATCCTTCTGCCTCGGCCTCCCAAAGTGCTGGGATTACAGGTGTGAGCCACAATGCCTGGCCCCCTTTCTCTATTCTTTAGAAGCAAGTCACTAAGTACAGCTCACATTCAGGGCCGAGGAATTAAGTGCTACCTCCTGAAGGAAATTTGTGGATGAAAATTAAAGCCACCAGAGCAATTGACATTTTGGAAAAGATACTTTGAAGTTATGCAGAGATCATGTTTCTCTTTAAGATTTTGCCCATTCACTTTTGTATCCATGAGTGAACTGTGCCTGCAGTAGTTACTTTAGTTGTCACAGAAATTTTTTATTTCCCTCATTCTTTCTACTTTTAAAAAATTTTTGGCCAGGCATGGTGGCTCACACCTGTAACTCTGAAAGGCTGAGGTGGGCGGATCACAAGGTCAGGAATTTGAGACCAGCCTGGCCAGCATGGTGAAACCCTGTCTCTACTAAAAATACAAAAATTAGCCAGGTATGGTGGCGCCCACCTGTAATTCCAGCTACTCAGGAGGCTGAGGCAGGAGAGTCCCTTGACCCTAGGAAGCAGAAATTGCAGTGAGCCGGGGTTGTGCCATTGCACTCCAGCCTGAGTGACAGAATGAGACTCTGTCTCAAAAAAATTTTTTTATTTTTCAGAGACAGGGTCTCGCTTTGTTGCTTAGGCTGGTCTCAAACTCCTGGGCTCAAGTGCTCCTCCTGCCTTGGCCTCCCAAAACGCTAAGATTACAGGCATGAGCTACCATGCCCAGCCCCTTTCTTTTTTTTTTTTTTTTTTTTTTGAGACGGAGTTTCGCTCTTGTTACCCAGGCTGGAGTGCAATGGCGCGATCTCGGCTCACCGCAACCTCCGCCTCCTGGGTTCAGGCAATTCTCCTGCCTCAGCCTCCTGAGTAGCTGGGATTACAGGCACGCGCCACCATGCCCAGCTAATTTTTTGTATTTTTAGTAGAGACGGGGTTTCACCATGTTGACCAGGATGGTCTCGATCTCTTGACCTCGTGATTCACCCGCCTTGGCCTCCCAAAGTGCTGGGATTACAGGCTTGAGCCACCGCGCCCGGCTCCATTTTTGTTAACACTAATTGGAATTCTGTAAGGAAGGTCAGCCTCTTTCCCCATTTTTTATTTATTCGACAGTCTAATCATTACAAACTCATGAATGTTTATTTATTTGTTGGGTTATAATCCAATACTATTTATTCTGTTTAAATCATTCCAGCTTTGGCCACTGGGAGCTCTTTCAGGTTGGCTCCTGTGTTATTTGGATGGGCCCATGTCTTGTCTTTGCTTTTGTTCTTCTTTCTTTGGCATATCCTTACTTTCTGGTACAACAAGGTGCCCAGGCTCATCCTGTACGGGCCTCCCTAGAAGCAACCATTTCTCCATGGAACCCTGGTTCCTTTTATTGGAGAATACTACTTAGAAACCAAGATCTGAGCACTGAGTATACTCATTGTTACAGCGGTGCCAAGTAGGCTGTAAAAGGCAACAGAATGGGCCAGGTGCGGTGGCTCATGCCTGTAATCCCAGCACTTTGGGAGGCCGAGATAGGGGGATCACTTGGGGCCAGGTGTTCAAGACCAGCCTGGCCAACATGGCGAAATCCTGTCTCTAGTAAAAACAAAAATTAACTGGGTGTGGTGGTGCACAACTGTAATCCCAGCTACTTGGGAGGCTGAAGCACGAGAATCACTTGAGCCTAGGGGGTGGAGGCTGCAGTGAGCTGAGATTGTGCCACTGCACTCTAGGCTGGGTGACAGAGCAAGATACTGTCTCAAAACAAAAACAAAAACAAATACAAATACAAAAAGGCAACAGAACACAGTGATCTTCACAATACAGATAAAGAAACTATAATAAAATGCCAATTCACACTCCATAATGCTATTTTTCTATCCAGTGTCTTTAATTTGCACGACTACATAATGGGTCTGACCTGTGCCACCAGGCAGAGAGACAAGGCAGGTGCTTTGTACCTCATGACCAGCATGAAGCCTGAGACATAAAGAGGCCTTTCATAGCTATTTGTTATGAGGGTAAGTGGGACCTCAGCAATTTGAAGTTATCAGTGTGACCTGGACAGATGCTCAAGGGTAGTGAGAGGTTGCTTTCTTAAGAAGCTGGGTTGGGTGAGTGAAATCTTATTTTGGGCTATGTTGTTTAGTATAATAGTTTTTTTCATACACTCTTTGGAAACGGAAACTAAATTCCTGATAATCAGATAGTTGTCAGATGCCAATCAAGATCATGTAGTAGCATCAAAGGATTTTTTAAAAACTTTTTTATTTTGAGATGGAGTCTTGCTCTGTTGCCCAGGCTGGAGTGCAGTGGTGTGATCTCGGCTCACTGCAACCTCTACCTCCCAGGTTTAAGTGATTCTCATACCTCAGCTTCCAGAGTAGCTGGGACTACAGTCACTTGCCACCATACCCAGCTAATTTTGTATTTTTAGTAGAGACGAGGTTTCATAATGTTGGCCAAGCTGATCCCAAACTCCTGACCTCAAGTGATCTGCCTGCCTCCCAAAGTGCTGGGATTACAGCCGTAAGCTACCATGCCTGGCCTTAATGTAAGTAAGATTTTTACTTTAAAAAGGCCACTCTCCTCTTAACTCCTTAGTTTAGCACTGGGTTGGTGGTGAACTGACTCACTGGATGGTTGACAGATGAGCAGCAGGCTCCTGCCCTCACGTTCCTGTGCAGCTGAGAACATACAGAGGCTTGTCCTAAACCTGGAGCGAGAAGGCAGAAGTCCCCACTTTAGTGGGGCTGCTAGACATTTCATATAACCTCTCGTCCTGGCAGGTTCTGAAAATTCAAGAATAATATGTTTCTCCAAAGACATTTCCTTCCCATCTTTCATGTTTTTAGGGGAAAAAAATAAGAGGGATGTAAACTCAATAGCTGCATATTTACTGGCTAAGTGTCACACTCAGAACAAAAATAATCGGTTTGAAACCATGTGGAAAAGTGCAGTGTACTGCAAAAATGAAAATCACTTCAGTTTGAATTAATGTGAAGAGAGCAATTGGTCCCCAGTACAATTTAACGTCCTTTGATGCCACAAGAACAGAAAAACAGAGCTCAGAGAGAAAGGCAAGTGAGACATCTAGCTTCAGAAAAGGAATCTGACTGATTCTGTTCATGAATATTCTCTAGGAGGCTGGGAAAATGTGCTAGATTTTTTTTTTTTTTTTTTTTTTGAGATAGAGTCTCACTCTGTTGCCCAGGCTGGAGTACACTGGTGCGATCTTGGCTAACTGCAACCTCTGCTTCCTGGGTTCAAAAGATTCTCCTGTCTCAGCCTCCCGAGTAGCTGGGATTACGGGTACGTGCTACCATGCCTGGCTAATTTTTGTATTTTTAGTAGAGATGGGGTTTCACCATGTTGGCCAAGCTGGTCTCGAACTCCTGACCTCAAGTGATCTGCCCACCTCAACCTCCCAAAGTGCTGGGATTACAGGCAAAAGCCACTGCGCCCGGTCTTTTTCTTCCTTTTGTCTCCTGTGGCCTTGCCTGAAAAATGTGCTACA
Source organism: Sapajus apella (assembly GCF_009761245.1). Lineage (NCBI taxonomy): Eukaryota > Metazoa > Chordata > Mammalia > Primates > Cebidae > Sapajus > Sapajus apella. The sequence goes on along the minus strand of NW_022437169.1, from coordinate 467,107 downwards.
ACCTCAAGTCTTCTAAAGGTTGGCAGTTTCAATTTTTTTGTTGCTTACTCTCTCTCCGAGAACCAAAGAATTGCAGGGTGGGTCAACTGTGCAACCCACAGTCCACATGCAGTCCAGGATGGCTTTGAATGTGGCTCAACACAAATTCATAAACTTTCTTAAAACATTATGAGGTTTTTTTTTTTTACTATTTTTGTTTATTCTTTTCTTTTCTTTCTTTTTTTTTTTTTTTGCTCCTCAGCTATCGTTAATGTTAGTGTATTTTATGTGTGGTCCAAGACAATTCTTTTTCTTCCAATGTGGCCCAGGGAAGCCGAAAAGTTGGACACCGCTGGTCTGGCACGAAACTTAGCACAAAATCCGCTGCTACATGGACAAATACCAGGTAGATGGATGAAGGGAAAAGATCAATGAACAGCTCAGCCAGAACTTGACAGCATGTCCCTTATAACCCCTAGTGGTCCTGGGGCATGTGTGTGAGACCTTCTGAGTGTGGCCCCCGTCCCTCCCTGTGATATCCCCTCTGGAAGAGGCTTCTCTGTAGAAACTGCCTGCCTGCACCTTCCATCCCTCGCCTCAAAAAATGGGCTCCTTGATCACTCCAATCCTCCCCTCACTGCCAAACAGGGGGAGCTTCCAGAACCCTCACACTGTCTTTCCTTGCCAACTTCACTGGCTCCCAGCTGCAAAAATAAATTCATGCATCTAACTTCCTGACTGCTGTACAGCAGTGTGAAGTGCTCTGCAAAGGGCTTACTAGAAGAGTTTTACTTGAAGCAGTATCTCAGAGCCCCTGGGGCATTTGTTTGTTTGTTTTGGGGGATGGAGTTTCTCTCTTGTCATCCAGGCTGGAATGCAATGGCACAATCTCAGCTCATTGCAACCTCTGCCTCCTGGGTTCAAGTGATTCTCCAGCCTTGCCTCTTGAGTGGCTGGCTGGGATTACAGGTGCCCACCACCATGCCTGGCTAATTTTGTATTTTTATTAGAGACGGGGCCTTATCATTTTGGCCAGGCTGGTCTCAAACTCCTGACCTCAGGTGATCAACCCGCCTCAGCTTCCCAAAGTGCTGAGATTACAGACATGAGCCATCATGCTGGCTTGTTTGTTTTTTTAAAGAGACAGGGTCTTGCTCTGTCATCCAGGCTGGAGTGCAGTGGTGAGATGCTGGCTCACTTCAACCCTGAACTGGGCTCAAGGGATCCCCCTGCCTCAGCCTCCAGACTAGCCAGGATGACAGGCATGTGCCACCACACCCATTAATTATATTTTTTGTGGAGATGGGGGATTGCTATGTAGCCCAGGTTGGTCTTAAACTCTTGGCCTCAAGTAATCCACTTGCCTCAGTCTCCCAAAGTATTGGGATTATAGGCGTCAGCCACTGTGCCTGGCCTGGGGTGATTTTTAAAAAATATTTCTTCAAGCATTGATTTTTTTTTTTTTTTTTTCCTGAGACAGAGTCTCACTCTGTCACGAAGGCTATACTGCTGAGGCACAATCTTGCTCACTGCAACCTCTGCCTCCCAGATTCAAATGATTCTCCTGCCTCAGCCTCCCGAGTAGCTGGGATCACAGGCATGAACCACCACGCTTGGCTAATTTTTGTATTTTTAGTAGATATAGGGTTTCATCACGTTGGCCGGGCTGGTTTTGAACTCCTGACCTCAGATGATTCACCCACCTCGGCCTCCCAAAGTGTTCGGATTACAGGCGTGAGCCACTGTGCCCGGCCTGATTTTTCAACAAAAGAAAAAACGGTACAAGAAGTATCTGGAAATAATTTCTCCATAGGCAAGAATGAGTTGATAGATTCACCAACGTACCAATGGCTTCTGGTGTGGAAAGGACTACAGACTGCTAGTTGCACTTCACTAATGCTAAATTTGTCAATCTCAAGAATTCATCAAAAAACACACTTCAAAGAATTTATTCACACAGTCAAAATATGTGGATTCTCCCCAATTCCCTTGCATATTTAGACATGATTTCAACATAATTACAAATTATCAAATTATTCTAAGCATTTAATTCTTAGGTCTAATATTTCAGTATCTTTTACATTTTTAAGATTTTAAACACTTTACAAATCAGACTTCTTAGTGCCCTTACACTAAAACTGGCCAAAAAGTGCTTATTCTCAGTATTTAACTTTTTCCTTTGTTGTCTCTATTTTATTATATCTTTTTATTGGCTAAATACATTTTTGTAAAACTCTATTTAATGTTAGCCTTTTGTAATTAAAAAAATTGAGGTATAATTTGCATATAATAAAATCCACAGTTCTTATGTGCTCAATTCCATGACTTAACAACTGTACACACTCATGTGACCACTATCCAAACAATCTAGAGGACAATTCCATCAATCCAGAGAGTTTCCTTGTCCCCTTCCCAGTTTCCATCTCTCTTTTTTATTCTCTTAGCTTTGTCTTAATTGAGTTTTGGTAATTGTAACATTTTTATGCCTTCCTACAGTTTTCACCATTTCTCCATCTTCCTATGAGGTGGTCTTCTGGGCTAGGGTTGGTAACAGCATAGAGGCTCTCTATGCATTCAGGGTCTGATGACAACTTGCATCTGAATGCAGTGGCATGACCATAGCTCACTGTAACCTTGGACTCCTGGGCTCAAGCGATCCTTTCACTCCGCCTCCTGAGTAGCTTGGGACTACAAGCATGAGCTAGACTGCTCTCTAGCAACAGCAAGATGCTGCAGGTCCATCAGTGACCATCAAGGAGCCCTGGCCCCTCTAGATGAGTTCTGGAGCACACTTGAGCATAGATAGTGGGTTAGAACGACCTTCCTTCTGTTCAGGGCCCTTGCACCAGTGGCAGAACCAGTAAGGCATATATTTGAAGGTTACGTGTTTTATACGAATCTTTCTAATGTAGTATGTAACTTCATAAAACTATTTCCTACATGTAGACAGAAAAGAGGAAGTAGTACTCCTTTTTATCCTATTAAAGCTCAATTCATCATGAAAGTACCATAATAAAGAGCTTACCAGATTTGTCTTTCTGAATAGCTTTATCCTCAAAGTAGCAGAACATTACCTGGAAGCGATCAGGATCTGTTGAACGCAGTACCCTAACAAGAAAACAGCTTTAAATAAATTTTGAAAAATCCAGACCCTCCCTGTCACAGATTTAACACTGCCCAGAAGTGGTAAGGCTGTGAAGAACACCTGCCTCTGCCATTCATAAGGGTGCACAATGACGTGGACTTTCTGGAGGGTGATGCACACCATCTATTACACATTCCCACATCTTTCACTCCAGCAGCCCCACCACTAGGACATATCTTAAGGGTTACATCTGCAAGTATTCTAACAGCACCGATTGCGTTACCTAAAATGGAAAGACTCCGAATGCCCACCAATAGGAGACTCAACAGATAAGCCAAAGTACACCCATTCAATGACACCACCAACAATGACACCATTCAATGCAGCCACCAAACAAGCGGTAGCTCTCTATGTGTGCTGTTACAAAAAAACGTCCGAGACATACTATTAACAGAAAAAAGCAAGGTGCAGGGAACACATGTACAGCATGATCCCACTGACGGGTTTCCTAAAGGCCTGTCTGTGCATGTGTATGTGTAGGCTATGCATTTTTGCCTATGCACAGAAAATTCCTAGAGGAAAATTAAGAGGCCATTAACAGTGAGATAGTAGGAATGAGGTATTCATGTCTACGAAAGTGACATCTGTATTTTTTCATCTTTAGCGTCTTCCGTACCATTCCAGTGTTTTCTCTTTTTTGTTTTGTGCACTGTGTACCTTTTTCATTTATGATAAAAAGTATCTTTGGCCGGGCGCGGTGGCTCAAGCCTGTAATCCCAGCACTTTGGGAGGCCGAGGCGGGTGGATCACAGGGTCAGGAGATCGAGACCATCCTGGTCAACATGGTGAAACCCCGTCTCTACTAAAAATGCAAAAAGTTAGCTGGGCATGGTGGCGCGTGCCTGTAATCCCAGCTACTCAGGAGGCTGAGGCAGGAGAATTGCCTGAACCCGGGAGGCGGAGGTTGCGGTGAGCCGGGATCGCGCCATTGCACTCCAGTCTGGGTAACAAGAGCGAAACTCCGTCTCAAAAAAAAAAAAAAAAAAAAGTATCTTTAACCTCAGGGGAAAAGAGAGAAAAAGGAAAAACTGCATGCACTTGTCCCATGGGTGCTGTGAATGGCTGTTCAGGGCTCCTGGGGCTCCACTCAGACAGCAGAGGCTCGGCAGGCCACATCTTTTGGCCTCTGCACCAGCCTGTCAAGAGCTAAGCCTCAGGAGGGCAAGCCAGGTGGCTTTCAGCACACACACTTGAATGTGCATGTGTACACACCTTTAACTTGATTTCCCAAATTTTCCACTTTGTGGTTTTAAACCACAAAGTTTAAACCAGTGGCTGGAAACCTGAGCCAAGTTTCCGAATAAAGGCTTCGAGGTTGCCTCTTAACAGGGTGCTCTCAAGGCCTGGCAGGCTGCCCGAGGTGGGAGCTGGGCTCACAGGAGCTGCTGTGGGCTGCCTCTTAAGAGTCGTCCTCTGCCAGTTAAGAGCCTGTCCTGAGAACCTGAGAAAACTACTCAGGTGCACACTTGTGGGAAAGGCAGAGGTAGCTCTGCGTTCAAACCACCTGAGTTTGAGAAGGTCTGGAGACATCTCTTCCAGTCATACGTGCTAGGATGAAAGCCATGTTTTTGCTTTGTTTGGGTCTAGCTTGTTTTGTTTTGGCTGCTTTTTCTTTGAAAAGATATTGTTTAGAAAAATGACGACAAGGAGCTGGACTAACAGGCTATAGGGGATGGTGGTGAGGTCCGTGGTTTATTTCTCTCTCTACTTATTTTGCAATATTTTGTATAAATGTTTTTTTCTTTTTTTCGAGACAGGGTCTTGCCCAGGCTGGAGTGCAATGGTATGATCATAGCTCATCGCAGCCTCAACCTCCTAGGCTTAAGCAACCATCCTGCCTCAGCCTCCTGAGTAGCTGGGACTACAGGCGTGTGCCACCATGACTGGCTAGGGTGTTTTTGTGGGTTTTTTTTTTTTTTTTTGGTAGAGATGAGTTCTCACTCTGTTGCACAAGCTCGTTTCAAACTTCTGGGCTCAAGTGATCCTCCCACCTCCCAAAGTGCTGGGGTTATAGGCATGAGCCACTGCCTAGCCATTTTTGTGTAACGTTCTTATATTATTTTTATAACTGAAAATAAAAGACATCTTTTTTTTTTTTTTTTTAACGGGGTCTTGCTCTGTTGCCCAGGCTGTAGTGAAGTGGTGTGATCTTGGCTCACTGAAACCTCAGCCTCCCAGGTTCAAGCGATTCTCTTGCCTCAGCCTCCTGAGTAGTTGGGATTACTGGTGCCACCACCATGTCTGGCTAATTTTTCTATTTTTAGTAGAGACAGGGTTTCACCATGTTGGCCAGGCTGGTCTCGAACTACTGACCTCAGGTGATCCACCCGCCTTGGCCTCCCAAGGTGCTGGGGTTACAGGTGTGAGCTACCAAACCCGGCCAAAATAAAAAACACTTAAAATGAAAAAAGAACAAAGTCAAAACTCTCTTGGCTCTGTGGGACTTAGGGAGAATGGATCACTGGTTTCCACATTGGGCTCTGTGTAGAGCCCTGGGCTGCTGAGGGCAGGGAAGAGGACACTGAGCAGGAAGGTGGGGTGCATTCCCATGCAACCAAAGCAGCCTGCCTTTATTTTATGTATTGAGCTTTCAAGGACTATTTCACCAGAAGGTTGCTGGCAACAAAGAAAGGCTAAAATAGTGTTTTCCTAATAGCCTTTATTTTAGGAACACTTTCTTTTTCAAGTTATCTGGGAAAGAAATTATTCTACAACTTATTTGCAACCCTCCTGGGACTTAAGCTGAGTGTAATTTGACCTTTTCTTGACGACAAGAATCATCATTTTGTAGCCAATATGCTCAGCTGCTGTCCCAGGGTGCCTGAGGCCTCACCACAGTGGGTCTGTGTAACAGTGCCTACCTCACTGGTGTGTTGGGGACTGCGTAAACATGGGTAATGGAGCACAGTACCTGGCACAGCACAGGTGCTCAATCCATGTTTGTTTCTGAGGTCAACGCGATAACAGCTGTAAATCCTAAGAGTCACTACTGCTGTTAGGACTGCTGTGGCTACAGGTGTGTCCTGAGTAGCAGGCCACATGCAGGATTGTTTTGGAGCCAGCCCTACCCCATGTTGCATTTGCTGTTTGTATTCAACTGTGATCCTGGGAATCAGCTCAGTGAGTGTCCCAGAAGCACACTCAGTGAGGCTGGGTCCTCAGAAGGGCCTCGCCCAGTCCATGGGCTGAGTTCACAACACTGACTGCGACTGCTCAGAATCCTGTTTCCTGTTAGAGAGGGGATGACGTGGAGCTTAGATACTGGGAGGTGTTATTAGACGTGACATTTGGTGCTCATGAAGGAGGGGCATAAAAGAAAAGTGGAGGGTGTTTTTGCTTGTTTTTTCAGAAAGTTTGCATGTCTTGGGAGGAATTGAAAAAAGTCCCATGCTTACAAGGGCACAAAAATGAAAACCTTCCTCAAATCTGGGTGTGCATGGTGGTAAAGGCACACGTACCTCATGTACTCCAGCCGGTACACAGATAGGAGATAGGTGGACATGGCGAAGTCCAGCTTGTTGATGAGTGCAGACACTTCGGGAGGGGGGTCCAACAGGTTGATGATGGTGCTGCGGAGCTCACTCAGCTCAGCCTGGAGGGATGAGAAACACTTGAGGGCTCATGGGGAACCTCCCAGGACAAACAGGTCCCAGTGCCCATGTTAATAAGGGCAATGAAAGGATCTGTCCTGATTGGCCCAGAGAGCATGGCAAAATGAGATGTGAATCCTTACGGGGGTGACTGTGTCGTTCTTCATGGCTGAGTTATACTGGAGGACAGACCGCAGTGGCTCCTTGCTGGGAAAGGTGAGCAGGGGGGACTTGGTGGCTATTTCACAGACCCCCTCGTACCATTCTTCTGGCCAGAGTCCTGCAATAAAGTGAACATAAATGAGGAAATCACCTTGGTCAGAAAGCACTGCAGTAGGTTTACTGATAATTTCTAAAGTCATGGGTCCTTTAAGACAATTATCCCAAAAACTGGGCATAGAAATGAGTCTGTTACCTAACTTGGATAGATTTTTCCTAAGGTGTGTGGCATCCTCAGCACCCTAAACTACATCTGGGGACAGTAACACTTGCAAATACTTACAGGAAGCAGCAGCTGCATGTGGACTCACTGGAACATGCTCACCTTCATAATTAGGTGGGCTCTGACCTCACCTTTATCTTCATTTTGCACTGTCGTCCCCGGGAGAGAGATCATCCCCCTACCTGAGCCTTCCACAGCAAATCCCATCAGAACAGAATACAGCCAGAAGTCCCGGAAGAGCTTCTGTAACCGAGGCTTAGCTTCTTTGATGGGCGGCAGTCGTCGGGTGAGCTGATGTGTCAGGAAGAGAGGGAGCAAAGAGGTTATTTGCTCAGGAAACCCTAACCCTGTAGGTGTAAAATCAACCGCAGATTCATTCTCCAAGAGAATTCTGAGACACTCAGTCAGACTGGGTAGGAAAACGTACACTGAGCAGTAATAATTTTGCAAATAAGCATTGTCCATTCATTCATTTACTGAGTCCCTAATGTGCACCAGCTGCTGTGCCAGGGAGGAAAAAGCCCTGTTCCTGCACTTGAAGGACTTCCTGTCTAGTTTGGAGGCAGGTGAGTAACAGTTACAGTGGGGTAGAGTTCCCGGAGAAGGTGTCATGGGTCTCAGAGTTAGCACTTGAGGAAAGTTTAGCCAGGAGAGAAGAGAAGGCAGCCTGTCCAGCCACAAGAGCATCAGGTGCTAAGCCTGGTGTTGTGGAGGGCAACGAATGCTCAGGGAAAGGCAAACAATGAATGTGAGCCAGAGCTCAGAGAAAGGGATGCCACTGGGAGGCAGGGAAAGCATGGGAACTCTCATGGGCCAGGCAGCACAACTTTTCCAAACAGTAATTTTGGGCAGAATCCCCATATGTGTAACAGGTAAAGCAGAGTTGCTTGGGTGCCAGTGAGGGATTACTGTTCCTGTGTTCCTGCTGCAGATGCTGGTAGGAAGCAGGGAGAGACTCATCAGTGGTATAAATGGTTAAATTTGGCTGGGTGTGGCGGCTCACGCCTGTAACCCCAGCACTTTGGGAGGCCGAAGAGGGCAGATCACCTGAGGTCAAGAGTTCAAGACCAGCCTGGCCAACATGGTGAAACCCCAACTCTACTAAAAATACAAAAAATTAGCTGGGTGTGGTGGCAGGTGCCTGTAATCCCAGTTACTCGGGAGGCTGAGGCAGGAGAATCACTTGAACCTGGGAGGTGGAGGTTGCAGTTAGCCAAGATTGTGCCGTTGCACTCCAGCCTTGGCAACAAGAGTCAAACTCTGCCTCAAAAAAAAAAAAAATAAAAAAAAGGTTAAATATGTGTACGATGTCCATCTGGAAAGACTGATCCTCACAGATCCCACAGTGAATATTGAGCTCCCATCACATCACACACATCAAGAAGGACTATAAATTGGCACAATACTTCTTTGAAAGCAATTTGGTAATATACATCAGAAATTCTAAATATCCTTAAACACATTTCACTCAAAATTCCATCCCTAAGAAATCTATCAAAAAAAATTTAAAAAGCTGACTTAGGCCTAAAAATGTTGTAACAGCAGAAACACGCTAAATGTCTACCTGAAAGGGGCATTTAAATAAGTAATAATATATTAAAAGTATAACAAATTATTTATTTTTGAGACATGGCCTCACTCTGTTACCCAGGCTGGAGTGCAGCAGCACAATCACAGATCATTGCAGCATTGACTTCGATCAATCTCCCAGGCTCAAGTGATCCTCCCACCTCAGCCTTCCCGGGAGCAGGGAGGACAGGCGTGCTCCACCATGTCCAGCTAATTATTATTTTACACACACACACACACACACACACACACACACACACAACTTTTTGAGATAGAATCTTGCTCTGTTGCCCAGGCTGGAGTTCAGTGATGTGATCCTGGGATCACTGAAACCTCTGCTTCCTGAGTTCAAGTGATTATCCTCCCTCAGCCCCCTGAGTAGTTGGGACTACAGGCATGCAGCATCATGCTCAGCTAATTTTTTTGTATTTTTAGCAGAGATGGGGTTTCACCATGTTGACCAGGCTAGTCTCAAACTCCTGACCCTCAAGTGATCTGCCTGCCACAGCCTCCCAAAGTGCTGAGATTACAGGTGTGAGCCACCATGCCCTGCCTAATTATTATTTATTATTTTTTTCATTTTCATGCAAACAGACACCTTACTGATTTTTCACATTTTTTTTTTTTTTGTAGAGGCAGGCTCTCACTATGTTGCCCAGGCTGGTATTAAATTCCTAGGTTCAAGAGATCCTCCCACCTTGGCTTCCTCAAGTGTTGGGATTACAGCCATGACCCATCGCGCCCAGCCAAGAATATATTTCCTCAGACTATTTGGTGACACATGTAGAACTCACAATATGTCAAGTGAAAAAAATGTGTAAATTATATAGATTTTAAAAAACCTAAATACATATGCATAGAACGAAGATGGGAAAAAGCAGCCACATATTATTTCTGGATTGCTAGGGATTTCGCTCTTCTTCTTTAATGTCTGTATTTCCTGGAGATCTTCCATGAACATGTTCCTTTTACAATCAAAGGGAGCATGCAGGTGCTGGTCTAGGGCTTGGCAACCTGTGTGGAAGAAGACTCCACACCTCTGCTTAAGAGCCACCAGGGCACCGTGTCCTTGAGAAGCGTGGGCCAAGACCTGGGGGTGCAGGGTGGACTCTGGGTAGGTGCTGAGGAGGTGGGGAGCTTTGGAGAGGGCTGTGCGGAGGGCAGCAGCAGATGAAAGGGAAACAGGGCAGGAAACCTAGAAACACACAGGATGCAGCCACAAAAGGACGGTTGACAAGGGGCTTCCAGTTCAGCTAGTGGCCAAGGATGTTGAGAGTAAGAATATGCAACTGTGGGACTGACTGTCTCTGAAACGATAGGCCTCTCAGGATGACGTCCCAAGTGATGGTGGAGACATAAAGGGGTTTCCAGACTGTAGAATTCAAGGCCTATGTGGCTAAGAGGTTGTGGTACCTTCTAAAGAAATTAGACTTCAGTAGCTATGGAAAAGGGTCAAGCTTCCAGAATGCTTCCCTCTTAATGGTAACAGTGGCTCCACGTGGCTGGGAAGCTCAAAGTGGTTTTGACACAGGAAAGAGGAAGTGAGTTGACTCTATCTTTGATTTGAGATCCTACTCCTGACCCTGTGAACTTCTTGGGTCCCTCCTGAGGACTTCGGCTTGAAAGTGGCCCTGTGGGTTCTCCCTGTTCTCTGACATCTCTGGGCCTGCTGGCCAATGTCTTGGCTGAGACTGTTCTAATCTCCAGAAAAGGGAGGCTAGGGCAGTATCAGAAAAGAACCTAGGAGGGCTTAGATGCATCCTGAGATTAACATGTGACACAGATGTGGCTGCTCAGGCCCTGGTACGGGGAAATATTCCCGTGCTTTAAGAGAGACAGAAAGGAGGCAAGCGGGTCGAGAGCAGGGCTGCAGGAGGCAAAGGGCCACCGAAGACAAGAAAGGTAAAGGATACAGGGACCTGCTCGCTCCTAAAAAATATCAAGATCAGGGGAGAAACAGGAAGACTGAAATAGATAAGGACTCCAAAGAGATATAACAGCCAAAGGCAATGCACAAACCCTGAGCAAATAAAAATAAAAAAGCCATAAAATACATGTTTGAAGTCATGGAATAATCTGACTTGGACTAGACAGATTACACATGTGATATATATATGTGAGGCCTGTGATCTTCCCAGGAGTGGAAGCACAGGGCAGAGGCCCCTTCATGGAAGAAACACTGGTGCTAGTGCCCAGGGCAGAAGTGTATGATGTCCTCTCACCTTCAAACACTCCAGGAAAGTAGCTCCCCACATATGGAATTAGGTGGAGTAAGTACAGGGGTGCAATCATAGCTCACTGTATATGCTCAAGTGATCTTTCTGCTTCAGGCTGCTGAGCAGCTGGGACTACAGGTGCACAGCATCATGCCCAGTTTTTTTTTTTTTTTTTTTTTTTTTTTTTTTTTTTTGTAGAGATGGGTTTTGCTAGCTGGGCATGGTGGCCCACACCTGTAATCCTAACACTTTGGGAGGATGAGGTGGGCGGATCACCTGAGGTCAGGAGTTTGAGACCAGCCTGGGCAACACGGTGAAACCATGTCTCTGTTAAAAATACAAAAATTAGCTGGACTTAGTGGCAGGCACCTGCAATCCCAGCTATTCGGGAGGCTGAGGCAGGAGAATCGCCTAAACCTGGGAGGCACAGGTTGCAGTGAGCTAAGATCACGCCACTGCATTCCAACCTGGGCAACAGAGCAAAAACTCTGTCTCAAAAAAAAAAAAGAGAGATGGGTTTTGCTATGTTGCCCAAGCTGGTCTTATACTCCTGGGCTCAAGTGATCCTCCTGCCTCAGCCTCCCAAAGTGCTAGAATGACGGGCATGAGCCACTGTGCCTGATCCTTTTGCATATTTTTAAAATTTCATGTTAAAAGATGGAAAAGGGTGGATGTGGTGGTTCATGCCTGTCATCCCAGCTCTTTGGGAGGCTGAGATGGGAAGATCGCTTGAGGCCTGGCATTTAAGACCAACTTGGCCAACATAGTGAAGCCCCACTTTTCTCTAAAAATAAATTTTTTTCAAGTTGGAAAAAATAGCCATGAGACAAGCTTTGAAACTGGAAAACAACAATGGAGTATGTGTGATGGGAGATACTACTCTACATTGGGGGCTAAAATCATACACAAGCTGTTACCTCTAAATAGGGAAATGACTGAAAAATGTCAATGTCAACAGGTACTGAAATCCAATTTTTTCAATAGTGGGTTACATGATCAGAAATCTAGATAGGCAGGAAACATACTGGCTTTATTTATTTAATTAGACAGTCTCGCTCTGTTGCCCAGGCTGGAGTGCAATAGCACCATCTCGGCTCACTAGAACCTTTGCCTCCCAGGTTCAAGTGATTCTCCTGCCTCAGCCTCCTGAGTAGCTGGATTACAGGCATGTCCCACCACGCTCAGCTAATTTTGTATTTTTAGTAGAGATGGAGTTTCACCATGTTAGTCAGGCTGGTCTTGAATTCCTGACCTCAAGCAATCCACCTGCCTTGGCCCCCCAAAGTTCTGGGATTATAGGTGTGAGCCACCACACCTGGCCGGTACTGGCTATAAAAATAACAAAAGTAACACATATTCATAGAAAAAGGCCAAACAAAGAAGTACATAGAGTGAAAAATGAACACTGTGTCCCCTCCCAGACCATTTCTGTGAATAGATATGTACACTATGAAATGATAAGGAGTAACATTTACTGAATGCCAGGCACCACTCTACGTGCTTTCCACACATTCATTATCTCATTTAATTTTCACAATGACCTCGTGCAGTAGGTGTTAACTGTCACCTCATTTCAGAGAGTAGAACACTGAGAGCCGGAGGCCAAGGGGCAATTTCAGCCAGGGTAGCTGGGGACGCCCCAGTGAAACCAAGAGCGAACAGTGATAGCAGCGGTCACCTGCTAGTCTGCAGGGAAGATGCCCTGAGCAGAAATGACAGCAAGTGCCAGGGCTGTGCTGAGGCCGGGCTTGGCATGTGTGAGGATAAGACAGATAATGAGGGAGCGGGCCCCAGGAAGAGTGTAGGCACAGGCAGCAGTCTCTCTAAGACAGACAGATGGCGCCACGCTGAAGACTCGGTATGGGTGTGACAGACGAAGGCTCTGAGAAGACAGCTCTGACTAAAGCTAAAGTGCAAAATCGGACTCAAACACAGCCACCGGTCTGTGTCCTAAACACAATGGCCCTTTACACGCTAGAATTTCTCAAATGGAGCAATGCACAAACACCTCTACGGGGCCCTTGCACACCCACAGATTCTCCTAGTCACATTCTCCCTTCAGATAGACTCTGGGTGCTGACACTCCCAAACGCGCTCTCAAGGAGCAGTCTCTGTGATAAGCTGATTTTCCGGACAATCCAGAATATTCTTAAAACTTTACAGATCATAAGATTAAAAGCACAAATTAAAAAACGAATTATCATAAGGCCGGGCATAGTGGCTCATGCCTGTAATCCCAGCACTTTGCAAGGCTGGGGCAGGAGGATCACTTGACTCTAGGAGTTCAAGGCCAGCCTACGCAACATAGTGAGACCCTGTCTCTACAAAAAAATTCAGTTAGCCAGACATGGTGGTGTGTACTTGTATTCCCAGCTACTTGTGGGGCTGAGGTGAGGAGGATTGCTTGAGCTTGGGAGGTTGAGGCTGCAATGAGCCAAGATCATACCACTGCGCTCCAGCCTGGGTGAGAGAGTGAGACCCTGTCTCAAAAAAAAAAAAACATAGGGCCAGGTATGGTGGCTCACACCTGTAACCCCAGCACTTTGGCAGGCCAAGGTAGGTGGATCACTTGAGGCCAGGAGTTTGAGATCAGCCTGGCCTATGTGGTGAAACCCCATCTCCATTAAAAATACAAAAATTAGCTGGGTGTGGTGGCATGCACCTGTAATCCCAGCTACTCAAGAGGCTGAGGCAGGAGAATCGCTTGAACTCAGGAGAGAGAGGTTGGAGTGAGCCAAGATTGTGCCATGCACTCCAGTGTGATGCACTGCTCAGTAACAGTCCTATCTGTCCTACAACAGACAGGAGTACTGGGCTGTACCCACTGGCAACACACACAGGAATCTTTGACTGGAGAAAGTTCCATGCCATGAATTCCTTATTCTGTAAGCCACTAATTTTATCCTCCCTCCCCCATTTTTCACTGAGCAACAAGCTCTTGGAAGGATAGGGACACCCGCCTAGTAGCTGAGCCAGCCACATCAGCCCTGGAGAGCAGGTGAAGGGCAGACGCTGTGATCATCCCAGAAGAGAGGACACTGATCTCTACTTTCAGCTACCCTGAATGCAGCCTGGTCCCCAGAAGCCTGATAAGCGCCTTGGTTATGTGGTGACCTCAGCAAGGGCTGCTCCTGCACCGAGGCTGTGTGTGTGCACTAAAACAGTAACCATCACATACCCAAAATATCAGCTCTGTAAGAACTGGAGATGAGGAGCTACAAGCCACTCTGCAGTTATCAAAGGCACAGCTGAGGGGGTTTGTGCTGACCAAGCTAGTTGCCTGGTGTTTGGATTGGGACATATTTACTTTGGAAAATATGCAGCAGCAGCCCAGCACCAAAGTTCACATCAAAACCCCACTGATGACCTTGGCTGCCTTCATCTCCGAAGCACCACTTCTCAGAAGCACAGAGGTAAGTCGGGTTTCTAATGTTTCTGCTGATTATAAATTATTTGTGGTGTTTAGAGATAGACAACTGGTTCATTTTCTAGCAAACTGAGAATTCAGAAGCATTCTCACTGTTTTAGAAGTGGGATGGTTTCCTTTTTCAATCTGCCTATTATAAAATCCTGTCAGTTACATTATTGGGAGAGCTGACAAAATTAGACTAGGAACTGTGGAATAGATGAAAATATTGTACTTAAATTAATCAAACAGGATAACTGTCCTGTGATTATGTAAGATAATTTCCTTGTTCTTAGGTATTTTCCCTGAAGTATTAGTGTTAATGGCTAGAGGGGCCAGGTGTGGTGGCTCATGCCTGTAATCCCAGCACTTGTGGGAGGCCGAGGCGGGCAGATCGCAAGGTCAGGAGTTCGAGACCAACATGGTGGCCAACATGGTGAAACCTCATCTCTATTAAAAATAAAAAAAATTAGCTGCGTGTGGTGGAGCATGCCTGTAATCCCAGCTACTCAGGAGGCTGAGGCAGGAGAATCACTTGAACCCGGGAGGCGGAGGGCGGAGGTTGCAGTAAGCTAAGATCACGTCATTTTACTCCAGCTTGGGCTACTCAGGAGGCTGAGGCAGGAGAATCACTTGAACCCGGGAGGCGGAGGGCGGAGGTTGCAGTAAGCTAAGATCACGTCATTTTACTCCAGCTTGGGCAACAGAGTGAGACCGTCTCAAAAAAAAAAAAAAAAAAAAAAAAAAAGGTTAGAGGAACAAGATATAGGAGACTCACTCTCAAACAGTCCAGAAGAAAAAATGTGTACATACATACCTGTGAGTACATACGTGTACACACACACACACACACACACACACACACACACACGCCCCCAGGGCAAAAGTTCCAAAATTTTAAACCTGATGAATCTGGGTAAAGGTATACAGGAGTTGTTCTACTACACTATTCCTTCAACTTTTTTTGAAAGTCTGAAGTTATTTCAAAATAAAAAGTTTTCCGAACTTTAGGCAGTCACTTCTCTCTCATTCTGCCTGCTCTGTTGGCCCTGGAGACCACACACCAGGAGGGACAATGGTTTATCGGGTAATATGCTCTGATGCATGACTGAAAAGGCCAACCAACCTCTGGCAATTAACAAGAAAGCACAATATGAAGTTCCCAGAAAAAAAAGAAACAACAACAACAACAAAAAAACCCCAAACAACTTTGGAATTATTTATCTTTAAAAAATATTGTTTCTCTTTAAAGTTAGTAAGGATTTAATTACAAACTAGCGATAGTTTTTAAATGTCTTCTACAATGTTTGTTATATTGAATAGCAAAACAATAGGAAGGTTCACCTTCAGATCTTTAATTTCAATCCATAAAAGATAGTGGAGCTATTTTTTGCTTTCTCTGGTAAGGGAATAATGAAAACTATTTTTGGCTTTTCATCAGAAATGTGGGAACACAGTATAAGAAGTTATACCTTCCGAATACCAGGATAAAAACATGAATGTCTTCACTCTGCCACTCTATCTGGCCTCAGATTCGTTTTCCTGAATGCTTAATTATTCAAGTCGGTTTTTGTTTTGTTCTTTAGCCTTATTTTTATCTGAAAAGAACACTTTTTCCCCATTTCTTCCTTCTTTTATTTTCTTTTTTCAAATAGAGATGAGGTCCTGCTATGTTGCCCCAGCTGGTCTTGAACTCCTAGGCTCACGCAATCCTCCTGTCTTGGCCTCCCAAAGGGCTAAGATTACAGACAGGAGCCACTGTGCCTGGTCTTCTTGAACTTAGCCAAAAGGCCAAGAAGTGATAAGAGGAGGCCTCGTTAAGTGTAGTTGAGCAAGGAGCCTTCTACCAGCTGTTTACTTTCTTTGTTCTTGACTTTTAAAAGTGTATTGCTATTGACACCCATGCCTGATTCTATTCAGAAACTGGGCCCAGTTCTAGTTGCAGCTACATACATTAGAACTAATTTCTAGAGGCCGGGCACAGAGGCTCATGCCTGTAATTCCAGCACTTTGGGAGGCCAAGGCAGGTGAATCGTCTGAGCTCAGGAGTTTTGAGTCTAGTCTGGGCAACATAGTAAAACCCCCTCTCTACCAAAAATACAAAAAATTAGCTGGGTGTGGTGGCACACATCTTTAGTCCCAGCTACTTGAAAGGCTGAGGTGGGAGGGTCTCTTGAGCCTACGAGGCAGAGGCTGCAGTGAACCAATATGGTGCCACTGCACTCCAGCCTGGGTGACAGAGTGAGACCCCGTCGCCTCAAAATAAAAATAAATCGTTTCTAGAAACCGTTTTCCCATGTATAAACTAGTGGCACTGCAGCCTCAGGCAGGTGCTGAGAGGGGAACCTGGAAGAGGCAACTGGCATTTTCAGTCAGAAAGAATGTGACTTTCCAGCTCCAAAATGTGCAATTCAAGTCTTTCTTAGTTGAGATTAAAACCTAGTTTGAGCTTACTATTTCAACAGTATTATAAGGGGAAGACCCAAGGAAAGGGACTGGTGTTGAGAAAACAGCTAGGAAGCTGCTCTGCACAGCCAGGGAGTCTGGGAGCCTCTTGGTACCCCAGGGTGAATAAGGCAGAATGCTTGATGTGGGCTAGAGGCTCAACCAACTTGGTTCGAATCCAGCCGCTGCCACTTATTAGTGACAATGATGAAAGGCTCAGTCTCCTGATATGTAAAATCCTGGGAGGATGAAGCTAAGTTACACAAAGTGCCTTATACAGCGTGCCAGGCATCCAACAGAGGCCATCATCAACATCAACCACACTGAGAGCATTTCAAGCAGAGTATCCGAACAGTTAACCCCATCTTCAGGCCTAATGAGTTCAAGTATTTGCTTAACCTGAGCAGCCAGTAACTTTTATCTGGCCTTGACTGGCAGCAGATATTCTGGCCCTCAAAAATCTATCTAATAGGAAATGGTCGCAGATATAAAACAAGCTTAACAAAAGGCAGTGTTGGCTTTCGTTTTGTTTTTTTTTTGTTTTGAGGTAAGGACTCACTCTATTCCCCAGGTTGGAGTGCAGTGGCATGATCATGGCTCATTGCAGCCTTGACCTCCCAGGCTCAAGTTACCCTCCTACCTTAGCCTCCCAAGTAGACGGGACCACAGGCATATGCCACGCCAGGCTAGTTATTTAATTTTTCATAAAGACAAGGTCTTCCTATGTTGCCCACATTGGTCTTGAGCTCCTGGGCTCAAGTGATCTTCCTGCCTTGGCCTCCCAAAGTGTTGGCATTATAAGCGAAACCACAGCGCCTGGTTGGCAATTCTTTCTGGGGTGATTAGAAGTTTGGGACCATGTATTACCTGTCTGAGTCAGCATTATAAACACCTATGGCCACTGTCCTGGCAAAACATGGAAGCATCAAAGCTTTTCTACCCAGGATGCAGTTAACCACCAGGAAGTAAGCTAGAGAAAGACAAAGGATTTGGCAGCCAAAACAGATTTGATAAGCCAAATCAGATCCTCCTCAGAATGAGTCAGGGAAGAACAGATAAAGACAGGATTACCACACAGCCTCTGTGCTAAAAGCTGACCTTGTTTACTTAAAAGGAGGGCCCCTCACCTCTAGAGTAAGAGCTTGTTGACATCACCATCACACAGACCTTGTCTCCTGTTTCTAACCCTGTATTAGAAGCTATAACATAGAAGATTTAGTTGCTCCTGACAGCAGTGGGAACCATTGTCTAACAGATACAAAGCAGAAAAAAGTATACCTGCAGCAAATCCTATCACCTCTGGGGCTGCCACCACATCATCTCACTATGACCTGAGGGGGTCCCAGCACTAGACATGTTCCAAATTTTACACAAATTAAACAACCCCAGGTAAGGCCTGGTGGCTCATGCCTGTAATCCCAGCACTTTGGGTGGCTGAGGTGGGTTGATCACCTGAGGTCAGGAGTTTGAGACCAGCCTGGCCAACATGGCAAAGTCCTGTCTCTACTAAAAAAAAAATACAAAAATTAGTCAGGTGTGGTGGTGTGCCGTTGTAGTCCCAGCTACTCGGGAGGCTGAGGCATGAGAACTGCTTGAGCCCGAGAGGCCAAAGTTGCAGTAAGCCAAGATTTCACCACTACGCCACACTACACTCCAGCCTGGGCAACAGAGTGAGACTCCATTTCAAACAACAACAACAAAACAACTACAACAACAAAAAAACCCAACAAATTAAACAACCCCAAAGATTACACAAATTTTAAGTATCTTTAGAACATCTGTTTCCAGAAAGCCTGGCCCACGGACATTTTTCAACAGCATCTCCATTGCAAAGGTGGAACAGTGTGAGTCACACAGGCATGGCTCAGTCCCCCTACTGCACATCCTATCTGGGTGCTCTCCAGTCATCAGCCCCAGGCACCCACTCAAGCCCAGCTCTTAGTGAAGCTCCCTTGACTCTCTGGGCACCCCCACACCTACCAAACAGGGTAGAGCTGCACCCCCTTCGGTACCCCCAAATACTCTGGCAGCATTATTTTGAGAGCCTTCGCTTTACTGCATGTCTGTCCCATCTGTCCCCTGACTGGTCCATGAGCCCCTGGTGGGAATTTTGTCTCTGGTACCTAAATACTGTCTGGAGGTGGTGGACAAGGTGTCTGGAGAAAAAGAAACTCCTCCCTGGGATGCCTGAGCTCCCAGAATTCTAGGAGGTCAGTTTTGCAAACCTTTAAAGAAGGGATTTTTATCTAGGGGCCCGCGGATCCTTCAATGAGGTTTATAAGTCCCACATCAAAGGTTGGGTGTCTGTTCATCTACATCAGATTTTCTTAAAAGTCCATAATCCTAAAACGGTTAAGCACTGATGCTGTGAGGGCCTCTTCCTGGTTCAAAGCCACAGGGAACCTGCATGTGGAAGCTGCAGTGGGGTGTGGATCAGCCAGGCCACCTTTCACTGTGTTCTGTTTTCCCTCCCAGCTTTAGCTCTGCCAAAATGAAACACTTGTTCCACCCACTTCTCATTTTCCTCATCATAACATCTGCGTGGGGTGGGAGCAAAGGCCTGCTGAATCAGCTTGAGAAAGAAGAGAAAACTGCTCAGCCTGAGGATCTCCAGTGGAAGCAGTTAAATAACAAAAACCAGAGCACGCCTCTTCTCCCTGCCGACTTCCACAAGGAAAACACCGTCACCAATGACTGGATGCCAGAGGGGGAGGAGGACGATGACTATCTGGACCTGGAGAAGATACTAAGTGAAGACGACGACTACATTGACATCATTGACAGTCTGTCAGTTTCCCCTACAGACTCTGAAGCGAGTGCTGGGAACATCCTCCAGCTTTTTCATGGCAAGAGCCGGATCCAGCGTCTTAACATCCTCAACGCCAAGTTCGCTTTCAACCTCTACCGAGTGCTGAAAGACCAGGTCAAAACTTTTGATAACATCTTCATAGCACCTGTTGGCATTTCTACTGCGATGGGTATGATTTCCTTAGGTCTGAAGGGAGAGACCCATGAACAAGTGCACTCGATTTTGCATTTTAAAGACTTTGTCAATGCTAGCAGCAAGTATGAAATCATGACCATTCATAATCTCTTCCGTAAGCTGACTCATCGCCTCTTCAGGAGGAATTTTGGGTACACACTGAGGTCAGTCAATGACCTTTATATCCAGAAGCAGTTTCCAATACTGGCTGACTTCAAAACTAAAGTAAGAGAGTACTACTTTGCTGAGGCCCAGGTGGCTGACTTCTCAGACCCTGCTTTCATATCAAAAACCAACAACCATATCCTGAAGCTCACCAAGGGCCTCATAAAAGATGCTCTGGAGAATATAGACCCTGCTACCCAGATGATGATTCTCAACTGTATCTACTTCAAAGGTAAGAAGCACCTTTACAGTTCTCAGAGCAAACCCACAACATACTCTTTTTGTATATGGGTAGACTGAATGCCAAGAACTATAGTGTAACTGTAATTTATCCAGGAAAATAAGACACAAGATTGACTCTGGAACAGGGACAGGTAAGGCCAAGCTGAAGTGACAGTAGCAGCTGACATTTACTGAGCCCCAACTCTGCTTTAACAGAGCCTTGTGAGGTTATCACTGTTATTAGCATCCCCATTTTACAGAGGAAGCCATCAAGGCACAGAGAAGTTAAAAGGATGGGCCAGGTGCGGTGGCTCATACCTATGATCCCAGCACTTTGGGAGGCTGGGAGATCACTTGAGGTCAGGAGTTCAAGACCAGCCTGGTCAACATGGTGAAACCCTAGCTCTACTAAAAATACAAAAATTATCTGGGCATGGTGGTGGGCACCTGTAGTTCCAGCTATTTGGGAAGTTGAGGCAGGAGAATTGCTTGAACCTGAAGGCAGAGGTTGCAGTGAGCCGAGACTGTGCCACTGCACTACAGCCTGGACAACAGAGTAAGACTCCATCTCAAAAATAAGAAAAGGAAGAAAAGAAGTAAAATGATGCTCCAAAGGCACCCAGCTATTAAGGGGCAGAGCCAAAGCTGAATCCAGGCAGGCCAGCACTAACAATTAGTTAAATTGGAAGAAATAATACAAAACTGTTTTAGCATCTGGGCAGCCTGGATTTGAGAATCTTCTCTTTTCCTCTCCCAATTATCAATAAGCAGGAATGTAGACAAAAGTCTAAAGAAATGCACCTGCTTGAGCATCTGACATTAACACCTACAAGTGCTTTTCAGGATACTTTTGAACTACTGGGCAGGTGGGATGGAGAAATAGACTACTATTTCTCCAGCAACTGTTCTGGGCGGGCACAATGGTACTTTTTTTTTTTTTTTTTTTTTGAGACGGAGTTTCGCTCTTGTTACCCAGGCTGGAGTGCAATGGCGCGATCTCGGCTCACCGCAACTTCCGCCTCCTGGGTTCAGGCAATTCTCCTGCCTCAGCCTCCTGAGTAGCTGGGATTACAGGCACGCGCCACCATGCCCAGCTAATTTTTTGTATTTTTAGTAGAGACGGGGTTTCACCATGTTGACCAGGATGGTCTCGATCTCTTGACCTCGTGATCCACCCGCCTTGGCCTCCCAAAGTGCTGGGATTACAGGCGTGAGCCACCGTGCCCGGCACAAGGGCACTTTTTAAGGAGGTCACCTCACACCCAACATACGCATATAAGACCCCTAGAATCCTAGGAATAATTGAGCATGGATTTGTAAAAGCCAAACCTCTCTTTTCAAATACCCTTACTGGAACCAGACCAGAAGAAACCTCTACTTTACTCTCTAAGCTGAGAGTGAGGAAGGGGAGACATGAGGAATGGTTTGGCTTCAGGGACTAATTGCGGTGACACAAAACTACTTCTCTTTGCCACCAAGGACTGCCAGGTACCCACAAGGGGCAGTCCCTGAGGACTTGGAGGCCAGTGCTTTCTGCTAGGTTAGCCTCTGTGGTTTTACAGCAGCTCAGGGATGTGAAGGAAGGAGACCCCCGCACTCCTGGCTTCTGTTCAGGGAAAGGGAGCCAGAGCTCCTCTGGACCTGTCAACACACCTGCTCTGTGCCTTGGCTGAGGCCCCCGCAGCTCTGCAAGGCAGGCATTCTGCTGGATAGGCCAAGCAGGGCCACTCTGACACCCAGGCTTCCACCTCAAAGCACAGCACAATCCTGGCCTCCTGTGGGTGGAATCAAAGGCTGAGTTCTAACAGGCTTGTGGCAGACACACACACAGAGACCACATGTACACGATGAATAAACACATCCTTTTCATTATTGGTTATCAGTACAAGTTTTGGAATCGAGCAAACAAGAGTCTAAGCCCTGGTTTCATCACTTTTTGTTTGTGTGATCTCAGACAAGTCATTCAACGTCTCTATGACTCAGTTCCCTTATCTTTATCACAGAGGTAACACCTACTCTGACAGAGCCGAGGGAAGAACCATAAGAGATCGGTGATGCAACAGTGTGGCCCATGGCAAGAGCTCAGCGAATTCAAGGGAATAAAACTGTAGATTACAATACTAGTACAGTATGATACGGAGCATATATGATATTGTTAGCGACATTTATTTTACTTCTATGAGCAAATAACCTATGTTTAGGACTAACTTTAGAACAGACTGGCAGAAGCCTATTTGGCAGCACCAAAGTCCTTCATCCTACTGGTCTGTTGGAGCCCCCAAATACAGCCAAGAGCCTCTGCCTTAGCCCTGGCCAAGGGTTCAGGGACAGGCTGAGAAATAAAGAGTCGAGAGCCATCCCTGCCTGCCTGGAGGTGGAGAAATGACCAGGCATGGTCAGTTGACAGTCTCCTAAACACAGTAACCCATGTCACACCACAGTGTAAACACAAATGCAAACACTTCTGCTTCCTATCCCCTTCACACGAGAACAGTCATTCAATGCTGGGAATCATAAGGGATCAAATGCTAGGAGCACCCAATTGTTCAGGGATGCTTCCCAAAGGGGAAGAGTGTCTAGAAGTATAATTTTAATTTCACTTAATTTCATATGGAATAATCTCCATTACTAATTTTGTTCTAATTTTGAATGTGATAATCACTTTGTAAAGCACAATAAACCACAGAGGTAGGCTCTCAGGAGGAAGGTGGAAGGAAAGAATTCCAGGAGACATGGGACAGCTCCATCCAAATTGGAAAGGGCTGTGATTCCTGACAGGGCAATTTTGTCCCCAGGGGCAAAGGTCTGAAGACACCTGTGGTTGTCACAACCTGGGAGGCTGGGGTAAGCATTACTGGTATCTAGAAGGGAGAGGCTGGGGATGTTGCTAAACACCCTACCATGCACAGGCAGCCCGTACCACCACCAACTCTTATCTGGCCCAAACGTCAAAAACGCTGAGGTTGAGAAACAATGGGTGAGGCAGACTCAGAGAGAAGGGAATCGAGCTTCACTCACAGGCAGGCAGGAGCTGTCTGGTACTTAAACCTCTAAGACACCTCCTACTCGTCTCATCCTGGCTGCTCTACCCACCAGCTAGAAACCTTGAACAAGTTACTTCACTTCTTTGTGCCTCTGTTTCCTCATATGTAAAATGTGGAAATAACAAAAAGCACAAAACTTGCATGTTGCTAGGAGGAGAAATGAGATAATATCGGAAAGGTGCTAAGAAGAATCCCTGGTACACGGCCAGTTCTCAACTACTGGTCACCCATCACTGTGAGTTACTCATACCTTAGAGCTAAAATAGACACAGGCTTATTCCTGGATACACAGCACTGTCCCCATATTTACAGTGGTGATCCTAAGGGCAACACGGCACGAAGGCCATCAAGACAGAGCTGAGGTTGGCAGGGTGAATCATGCCTGTAGTTTGAGTGCTTTGGGAGGCTGAGGCAGGAGGACTGCTTAAGGCCAAGGGCTTGAGATCAGCCTAGGTAACATAGCAATACCCCATCTACAATTAAAAAAAAAAAAAAAAGAAAGAAAAATTAGGCTGGGTATGGTGGCTCATGCCTGTAATCCCAGCACTTTGGGAGGCTGAGGCAGGTGGATCACTTGAGGTCAGGAATTCGAGACCAGCCTGACCCACATGGTAAAACCCCATCTCTACTAAAAATACAAAGTTAGCTGGGTGTGGTGGCGCATGCCTGTAATCCCAGCTACTTGGGAGGCTGAGACAGGAGAATCTCTTGAACCCAGGAGGCGGAGGTTGCAGTGAGCCAAGATTGCACCACTGCGCTCCAGCCTGGGCAACAAAAGGGAAACACTGTCTCCAAAAAAAAAAAAAAGAAAGAAAAAAGAAAAATTAGTCATGTGTGGCACATGCTTGTAGTCCAAGCTACTGGGGAGGGAGGCTGAGACAGGAGGATTCCTTGAGTCAGGAGTGTGAGGCTGTAGTGAGCTATGATGGCATCACTGCACTCCAGCCTGCATGACACAGCAAGACTTTGTCTCAAAAAAAAGGTAATAATAATAATAAACGCTGAAAGGGGCCCAAAGTTACTCACTTGACAGATGGGACAGATGAAGAAACAGAAGTGAGGCAAGTTAGGTGTCTTACCACGGTCACACAACTGGTTCGTGTCAGATCCTAACCCAGAAACAGAAACCATTCCACTCCATTTCTAACCTCTCTTGTTAGAAATGCAAATTTCAGCCCAAACCAGACCTCAGGAATCAAGAGACTGCGGGGTGGGCCCTGCAGGCTATCTGAATGACACCTGCAGGGGAATCAGATTCACTCTCAAGAGTGAGACCATTTCCCTAAAGGAACCTTCGCATAACAGCCTCTTCCTGTGGCCTTTACAGGATCCTGGGTGAATAAATTCCCAGTGGAAATGACACACAACCACAACTTCCGGCTGAACGAACAAGAGGTGGTCAAGGTTTCCATGATGCAGACCAAGGGGAACTTCCTTGCAGCAAATGACCAGGAGCTCGACTGCGACATCCTCCAGCTGGAATACGTGGGGGGCATCAGCATGCTAATCGTGGTCCCGCACAAGCTATCTGGGATGAAGACTCTTGAAGCACAGCTGACACCCCAGGTGGTGGAGAGATGGCAAAAAAGCATGACAAATAGGTACTTCAGGCTGTGTGTTTGTTCTTTTGATCTCCCAGATGCTGAGGGTATCTGGGAATACTGGAAAATTGATCGTTTTTTTTTAAAGGGAGATTTACGTACAAGTACCCAAGAACTTCCATACAGGGCCATTCTGTTAATTCAGCTCCAATTTATTGCTTGAGACAAGTCGATGATTAGAGAGCATTCATAAGGGACACATCTGCTCTCCAGGGGCCAGTTTCAGAAGTTAGGGGCAGTTGACGTAGAGACAGCTTGAAAACATCGCAGCTCTGTTATATACTTGCTTTGTGGCTTTGAGTCCCAGCTTCATCATCCCTAAAATGGGGGTAATCCCATTACTTTCCCAGGTTGCTGTGAGAAAATAACAGAGTCAGGGATGCTGAATGCCCCTCCCAGTACTTGGAACCAAAGAAGCACTCAACAAAGACTGGCTCAACCCTTCCCTGCCCAGGAAATTCCAAGGTCCTCTTAGCCTACTGAGGATACGTCATTCACAATTTCCTCTATTATTATTCATTATTCTGTAGTTAAAACTGCAGGTGTTAAATATTTATTGAGATTATTATTGGGTCACAACAGAAAGAATGGAAAGGTCTTATTTCTGTTTCACTGGATACTGACTAGGCCCATATAAAGTGATTCTGGTTTGACTCTCCTAACAGGACGAGAACACAAACAAATGCCACCAAACCAAGAAAAGCGGGGTCTTAGAGGAAGGTATTTGCCTGGGTAGCCAGTCATCATGCTCTGTGAATGTTCCCTTAACAATGTCCCTTCTGTAGTTCCTCCTTCCATACCTCCCTACAGCCTGGCAGCTCTTGAGAAAGGGACTGCATTTTTTTTTTGAAACAGGGTCTTGGCCGGGTGTGGTGGCTCACGTCTGTAATCCAAGCACTTTGGAGGCCAAGGCGGAAGGGATCACCTGAGGTTGGAAGTTCAAGACCAGCCTGACCAACATGGTGAAACCCCATCTTTAAAAAAAAAAAAAAAAAAAGAAACAGGGTCTTGCGGTGTCACCCAGGCTGTGGTGGCATCATCATGGCTTACTGCAGCTTCAACTTCCTAAACTAAGTGATCCTCTCACCTCAGCCTCCTGATTGGTTGAGACTATAAGTGTGTACACCTTCATGTACCTTCCAGCTAATTAAAAAAAAATTTTTTTTTTTTTTTGTAGAGATGAGGTCTCGCTGTGTTGCCCAGGTTGAATTCTTGGCCTCAAGCAGTCCTCCTGCCTCAGTCTTCCAAAGCGCTGGGATTAACAGGCGTAAGCCGCCATGCCTGGCCTCATATGACTTTTAATTGAGATCCTACTTGGTGCCAGATATGAGCTAGGTACAAGAGTGAACAAGATCACCTGCCCATCCAGCTGTGACTGCATCTTACATCTCTTTATCCCCTGCAAAGTGCCAGACTGGCTCCACAGGAACTACTGTTTCTACCCACCCACTTAAGGAACTGAATAAGTTGAGGCAGACTGAGAATGTTTTGCATTGTCTAGTATATACATGAAAGGTTCTTTTTTAAAGGACACTACCAGATATTCGACTCCCTAATTAACAAAAAAAGAAATGCCTAACATTGGAGAACCAAATCAGAGAATTCTTTTAGATGCCTTCTTAAACCACAAACCAGTAAAAATTCTGTTACTACCCTTGAAGACAGGAAACAAAGCACACAGTCTCAAGGAAATAACCATGCAACAAAAAACATGCCTCAGTTTTCAGTAGCGGAATTACGATAGAATAAGCTTTCTAAAATCCTCAACTGACAGTCCCGGAATATAAAGTTTAATAAGTTCTATATCAATTCTGTGACAAAGGTAACCCATGGCCCTTTAAAGGGAAAATCATGATTCTTTCGTAACTTGTGGTTCAATAAAAGTGGGCCCCCCCTTTCTTTTGTCTAGAACTCGAGAGGTGCTTCTGCCGAAATTCAAGCTGGAGAAGAACTACAATCTAGTGGAGCCCCTGAAGTTGATGGGGATCACAACGCTGTTTGACCAAAATGGCAACATGGCAGGCATCTCAGACCAAAGGATGGCCATCAACCTGGTAACCACTCCCTTGTCCACTCCCTGCCTTGTCCCCAGGGTCTGCCTCAGCACACCCCACCTCTACCTTCCTACCCACCCCCCAATCTGACTTCCCAGCTTGGGGTGCTGAGTCTGCTTTTGGGTCTGTCTGGGGCTCACAGAGGGCCTGGTTTTGTGGATGCCGGCTGAAGAGCACGGCACCTAGCAGACACTTAGTGGGCAGGGAGGTCCCAGGAGCAGCCATGGCGTGAGCTCCACTCCTGCAGACACCAGAGAGAGGGGAGATGTATGCTCCGCTCTGGGAAATAGCTACCCCCAAACTGAAACATGAAAGAGCCATTAAACACTGCACTACACATACTTAACTTAAACCAGTCAGGCCCTCAGCGAAAGACAGAGAACACCAGTCCAAACAGTGCAGCAGTCCCCCGTTCCAGGGAAGTGTGCAGCCGAGTGAGCAGCTGGAGCTGGGGCGGCTGTCCTGCATCAGCCCCCAAGACCCTCAGACCACGGGCACTGCCAAGAGGGAACATGACCCTAGAGTCACACTACACGGCCTCTAAGTGCAACGGCTGCCCCTGACAGGTCATGACAGATATTTTCAAGGGTGACTCTAACTAGCTGTGATTTCTGCCTTACATGTTGTCTTTGGACTCTTTCCCTGAATGAGATGAGACTGTGCTGGACACTCTAGTCCTCTGTGTGCTGACCTCCAGAATCTGACAACTTTCCTTTCCAAACAGTTCAAGCACCAAGGCACAATCACGGTGAACGAGGAAGGCACCCAAGCCGCCGCTGTGACCACGGTGGGGTTCATGCCGCTGTCCACTCAAGTCCGCTTCACCGTCGACCGCCCCTTTCTTTTCCTAATCTATGAACACCGAACCAGCTGCCTGCTCTTCATGGGGAGAGTGGTCAACCCCAGCAGGTCCTAGAGGTGGAGGTCTGGGTGTCTGAAGTGTCCTGGGGGCACTCTCATTTTGTTTCCATTCCAACAATGAGAACAGAGATGCTCTGGCATCACGACTTCCATGGTTTATGCTACCAATCTGAATTCAAGGCCCATATGATAGAAGGAGCTTAGGAATGACCAAGAAGAAAGACTTGTTGGAATTAATTCTGCACAATAACCCATGCTGTAAGCTCACAGAAGTCACTGTAATTGTAGTATGTCAGCTGTTACCTCGAGGGTCTCACCTCCCCCCTCCTCAAAGCAAACCTGAGCAGTGTGCTCTGAGCACTCCCTGCTCCCTCCAGTGACCCCATCCTTGCATGGCTCTGTCACTCAGGCCTTTCTCCACCAGGCCACTCATCTGAACACCAAACACAGAAATGAATGGTATGACTCATTCCTTACCTCTCCCAAGGAGGACACACAACTACTACCGTTCTTGATGTCCAGGGAAGAAGCCACCTCAAGACATAATAAGGGGTAATCTGGGCTAATGTTAGGGCTTAATTCTCTCAAAGCCTGACCTTTCAATTTGATGCTGAATCCCATCAGTCCCTCCTGCTGTTGCCTCCCTGTGACTGGAGAACAGTGTGTGCACATGGCCTTGTCTCCCATGCTAGAGATAAATAAATGTAGCCACATTTACTGTCTATCTGTTATAATTCTCTATGTTTGAAGCTCAAATTTCAAAAGCCAAATCCAAAAGAGCTGACAACCCTAGGAATGATAAAGGCTGATAGAAAGTCACTTGAATGCTGCACATGTGCCACAGCAGGGCATGTTCTCAGGACAGGATGGGTGTGTGCCGAGTCCTAGGGAGAGTCTGCATGGTACCCCAGAACTGCAGGGTGCTAAGTGGCACATAAGCCCCAGGGCTCCCACAGTCTATGCCAGGCCGCTGCAGCTTTCATTCCTCAGACCTGGTCCTACAGTGGGTCTGGTCTGACAGAGCAGGTAACACCTGAGAAATATATTTCTGGATCCTTCAATCCCTGCGTAAGACAAGTTGTATCCACAAAGGCTGCTCAGAATGCAAGAGTGCCAGCGCTCCTTCAGTAGGGGACAACTGACAATCACAGGTTCTGTGTGTGCGGGTAGTCTAACTGTAACCACTACAGCCTGGCAGATGAGGAAGACAAGGGTGGGAAGAGTTCTGAAGCCTGTCCAAGATGCCGAAGTAGTGGGTCTGGGTTCAAGTGCAGGTTGGCTGGACTCCAGTGTCACATAAAGAGTCTTGTCAGAGATTCTGACCCCATGAGACCAATACCAGTAAGAAGAGCAGCAAAAGGGAGTAGGGATAGAAAGGGAATACCACTGCCCTGTGTAGGCGTGCCTGTGGGTTATCTCACAGAGTCTCCTTACCCTCAAACCCTAGGGGGCTGGCACTGTTGTCCCTTCCTTTTCACGACTACAGAAGCAATTTCAGCTTACAGAAAGGAAGCCATCTGCCTGACGCCTGAATCCACACCCATGCAGGGGGACCCTGCAGCCCTGCTTTCCCCTGCTCCCCTCCTGACTTCCCGCACTGGGCTCTGCCTCCTTACTCTGCTGAGGGCATACGGGGGCTAGGTGAATTGCCCCGAGCCATCCTCTCGGACTCTGGTGAGCGCTGATGCTGCGGATGGCCCACTCCTTCTACGACCTGCTTTCACCACTCTTCTTTCCTGGTGTTTGTCCTACATTTCTCATCTTGCTGCAGCTTCCTCTCAGCTCCTCCCATTTCTAAACCTAAATGATCTCAAAAAACTCTTTTAGTCCTTTTCCACGTCTGTCCCATACCCAGAAAGGCAGTGCTCCCTTCTGCTCACCAGCCCTGTCTCTGCTACAGCCAGTGTGGAGTCCTCCACACTCCTGAGCATCCAGAAGCCCCTATCTCAATGCCCTTTGTTCATGTACACCCACTCAGAATCTCTCAGACCCCCTCTTACAGAAACTAGCCCATCCGTTACTCAAGGGAGGAGTGTATTCATTCAGGGCACAGACTCTGAGTCAGGCTGCCTGGGTTTGAATTCTGGCTCTGACATCTAGCAGCTATGAAACTCTGAGGCAAATTCTCAGCCTCAGTACCCTCATCTGTAAAATGGGAAGACCAGTAGCACTTACCTTGAGGGATTGCTGTGAGGATTAATCAAGTTAATGTCTGGAAAGCATTTATTTTATTTGTTCATTTATTTTATTTTTTGGAGACAGAGTCTTGCTCTGTTGCCCAGGCTGGAGTGCAGTAGCGCGATCTCGGCTTACTGCAACCACCACCTCCCAGGTAAGTGATTCTCCTGCCTCAGCCTCCTAAGTAGCTGAACTACGGGCACGCGCCATCATGCTCAGCTAATTTTGTATTTTTAGCAGAGATGGGGTTTCACCATGTTGGCCAGACTGGTCTGGAACTCCTGACTTCAGGTGATCAACCCACTTTGGCCTCCCAAAGTGCTGGGACTGCAGGCATGAACCACTGTGCCTGGCCTGGAAAGCATTTAGATCACTGTTTGGTGTTTAGCAAGAACTAGGAAAGGCTGTCACGTTACTCTCAAGCTAAGAGAGTATGTAAGCCAGGCATTCCTAATTGGGGAGCATTGTGTAGACTGCTTCCATTTACCTTCTGGAAGTTATATGCAAAATCTTGAGAATAATATGGATTTCTATGGACAGAGAGTGCACAGTTTTCAAAAAGGTCCTCTGTAACCTAAAACATGCTAATCCACACACCTGGTTTTCCAAGCACTGAGAAAATAAGTAACCCTTCCAAGGCCACAAAAATGACCAGTGACACAGGTAAACTTGCTCTCAGTGAAGTACATGAATGTTTTTCCAGGAGATACATCTTATTAAATCATGATTGTATGACAGTGGAACTACATCTCTAAGCATTAGAAACCCTTCAAAACATTTAGCTGACAGGCTAAATACCAAATGAGGCAATTTAATCAGTGATATTTCTGAAGAAGTATTATTCACAAAGTTGCAGGACAAAGATCACCAAACCTAGCCACAAAGGAACCACAGAGATTGTAGGACCCAGCCTCTCAGCAACTCCCTCAAGGTCACTGAGAACAGCTGCATTAGGGCCAAAACCCAGGCTTCCTGCCCCAAATCCACTGGTACTTCCATTCAACAGAGTAATCTGAGACACTGTATCATCAAAGGTCCAAAATAGAATATATCTATCTTTTAAAAAAGAAAATAGGCCGGGTGGAGTGGCTCACGCCTGTAATCCCGGCACTTTGGGAGGCCGAGGCAGGTGGATCACAAGGTCAGGTGTTCGAGACCAGCCTGACCAACATGGTAAAAACCCTATCTCTACTAAAAATATAAAAATTAGCTGGGTGTGGTGGCGTGCGCCTGTAATCCCAGCTACTTAGGAGCCTGAGGCAGGAGAAATGCTTGAACCCGGGAGGCAGAGGTTGCAGTGAGCTGATATTGTGCCACTGCACTCTAGCCCGGGCGACAGAGTGAGACTTCATCTCAAAAAAACACAAACAAAAAAGTAAAAACAACCTGGGCTCAGCGCAGGGGCTCATGCCTGTAATCCCAGCACTTTGGGAGGCTGAGGTAGGTGAATCACAAGGTCAGGAGATCAAGAACATCCTGGCCAACATGGTGAAACTCCATCTCTACTAAAATACTAAAAATTAGCTGGGCGTGGTGGCACGCATCTGTAATTCCAGCTACTCGGGAGTCTGAGGCAGGGGAATTGCTTGAACGTGGGTGGTGGAGGTTGTAGTGAGCCACGATCACACGGCTGCACTCCAGCTGGGTGACAGAACAAGACTCTGTCTCAAAAAAAAAAAAAAAAAAAAAACCTCTGAAAATTAGTTTCTTCCAGATGGTCCAAGGGGTAACCATAAAGTAAATGCAAGAACCCATGATCTCTGTGCTCTTCATTGAGCAATAAAATCAAATATTTGTTTCCTCCCCCATAATATAACCATTAACTTTTGCTAAAAATACACTTATTCTACTCATGTAAAAGGTTACAGCAGGGGAGTATTTAAGTGAGCATGTGCTAAGCTATCACAGATAACAGTTTTGCCTACACCAGCCACCCCAGCAGCCTGGAGAGGCGCAAGCTCACACAGGATCCCACATGCAGGTCCAGGAGTCCAACCAGCAACCCTCAAATCTGCGAAATTCCAACCAACCTCACCACTCACTGCTTCCCTAAAGTGCCTGACAGATTTCCACTACAAACACATTAAACTTTAAATGACAACTGCTCAACATGTTTGAAAGCTCACAAGAATACAGGTCATCAAATTCTGATGGTCAAAGATCCTAGAACTCACTGATTTTAGTGTTGCCCCAAGCATCCTCCCTGTCTGCCTAAAATCTGCTCTCCTGCAGAGCCTGCTGACAAGAGAGTGCCCTGGGCTTCATGCCCCTTACTTTTCCCTCCAGGCCACACAAAAGGCCCACATACAACAGCACTTTAAAAACATAAGCATACACTAGTAAACATTAACTATACAGTAGGAAAATTTCTGTTTTAAAAAAATCAACCAATGGGGCCAGGCGGGGTGGTTCACGCCTGTAATCCTAGCACTATGGGAAGCTGAAGTGGGTAGATCACTTGAGCTCAGAAGTTCAAGACCAGCTTGGGCAACATGGCAAAACCCCGTCTCTACAAAAAAATTAGCTGGGAATGGTGGTGTACATCTGTAGTCCCAGCTACTTGGAAGGCTGAGGTGGGAGGATTGCTTGAGTCCCAGAGGTCCAGGCTGCAGTGAGCTGATATTGTGCCACTGTACTCCAATCTGGGTGCCAGAGTGAGACTGTCTCAAAAAAAAAAAAATTAATTAAAAAAATTAAAAAATCAACCAATAGGGGTGTCCATGAAAAAATACCATGGCAGGCCAGGTGCAGCAGCTCACACCTGTAATCCCAGCACTTTGGGAGGCCAAGGCAGGTGGATCACTTGAGGCCAGGAGTTCAAGACCAGCCTGGCCAACATGGTGAAACCCCGTCTCTACTAAACATACAAAAATTAGCCGTGCATGGTGGCACGTGCCTGTAATCCCAGCTACTCAGGGGGCTGAGGGATGAGTACTGCTTGAACCCGGGAGGCAGAGGTTACAGTGAGCCAAGATCATGCCACTGTGCTCCAGCCTGGATGGCAGAATGAGAATGTCTCAAACATAAAAAATAAAATACAATAAAACAAAAATAAACAACAGGCAACATGTGACATTTTACTAGTAAAGATAAATAATGGCAGACCAGTTATTTTTCATCTACCTCAGCCAGCCAAAATTGGACCCCCACAAGTCCCCAGGTTGGGAATAATGATAAACATTCAGAGAGTGTGAGCAGGGGAACCACTTCACTGAGACCAGGAGAGGTGCCTCTCTATACCCACAATGCCACCTACCTGCCTGAACTTCACGTCCCTAGGCTGCCCTAGCAGCTCTGCCACCAGGCCCACCCTTCTGGTGCACAAGGTGAAGGGGACACATGTAAGTGCTCAAGACTTGAACTACTTGAAGGGGGTGAGGAGTGGAGAAGGCACTGCAAGGGAGACACAAGGGTTGGCATTAGATGGTGGGTTAAAGGGAAGGGAGAGAATATGGAATGAAAACAAATACTAGAACGTAGTTGCCAGACTTAGGACTTGCAGCTAGGAGTGACCAAGAAAGGGAAAAACAACTTCTACAAGTCATTTGGAAGAAGCGGACACAGGCTGAGACAGGATAGGATGGAAAGAGGCTCTCCAGCAAGATGGTGCTGCACAGGAGGCAGGGCCTGTGCCCACCATGCCAACAACGTCCCCTGAAGGAGACTGGGGCCATAGCTCCAAGGCCTGAGCACCAGCAAGAGGCTTCCAGGTCTGCTCTTGCAGGAAGGGGCCAAGGAAGGAATCGAAGCAGGAGGCTGGCCCAGCATCAGTCATGAGAACATGAGACACAGGATGAAAGTGTGTCAGATTTAGGACCTGGGAGCCATGCAGGAGGGATCCAAAGCGAGTGCTCTTGTCAACTGGTTGAGGGAGTTCAGGGAGGGCATGGAGAAAGGAAGTGAAAGGTGTGCCACAGTGGACACACCTACGGTGCTGTCATCAGAGCTGGTGGTAGCTGAAGCAGTCATATCTAGAGACACTGGGGCCTCAACACTGCATCTTTCTAAGGAATTTACTGTGCACCACCCGGCAACACTCAAAGCATAAGCACAGTATCTATAGTTTTAATCAGTCAATTAATGAATACTCACCACAGCTATTACAGGAATGAGTACTCCCAAGTTCCCTGCGCTGCTAGAAGCCTAGAAAAGGATAGAATTATTGTCATTAACGAGTATTTTTTTTTTTATTAAAAAACAACAACACAAGGTACAATATAGTGTTACGTAAACCTGGAATGTTTTAATCTAAGCAAAATAAGACAGATACAGAGAGGGGCATAGAGATGCTCATCCAGCAAAATTTTAATAGCAAAAAATGAAAACAAATGTGAAAAATAAACCATGATTACATAAATGATTATATAAATCATGACATTCTGCATAATTAGATATGACACAGCTATTGAAAATACAACTTTCTGAAAAGCATTTAGTCACCATGGAATGAGCCCACAGTACGTGTCAAAAAAAAAAAAAAAATCAAGATTTAAGACTATGCTATGATTCAATCCCAATTATGTAATAAATACATATGCATAAAAAAGCTAGGAAGAAACCTATCAAAGTGTTAATAATAATTATATATCTGAGTCGAGGAATGAGTGTTTTTTACGTTACTGTTTATAGTTTTCTGTATCTTTTCTAAAATAAATATATAGTCTTTCCAAGTTAGAGAAATTTGGGGGTTTACTTAACAATAAATAAAAGATAGATTGCCTGGCTAGACACATAAATGTAGCTAATCTTCAGTACATACTAAATAATAAAAATTCTGGAAGCACAGGCCTAAGCCAACTTGATTTATGCTCTGTATCTATAATAACGACAGCAGCTGAAGACCCTGAGCATCCCCTGCAGCCACGCACTATGCTGAGTGCTTCACGTGCACTCACTTTTGAAGAGATTCACAGGATGTCTCAGTAGCTTGCCAAGGCCACACAGCACCTCAGTGGCAGGGACAGAATGCCAAGCTGTGAATATACACCTACTATGTACCCACATAAATTTTTTTGAAAATTTAAAAAAGGATGTCACGCTGGTTTCCCTGGGCTGGGAGCCACAAGTGTGGCCCTGACTGGTCCCCTCTGGGAAGCTGATGGCCTAAGGGCTGCCTGATGATGAGGAACAACCCACCGATCTTAGTTTAATTTATAATCACAGCTCCTTGTTCTCCACAAGGTAGGGCACTGAGGTCCAATTTCCAGGGGAGAGCAAGCTCCTAGAAGACCCCTCAGACAGGTTACAGCCTCTGCTTTCTCAGGTGTTTAGCACCACCTTGTATCATCAGCACCCTCCTCTTATCCCGATGCCTAAATTCCTGCTAGACGTGCGGGACATCCTTCTCTCCTGTGCATTGAGGTGGTCCTAGCTGTGTGCCCCACTGGGAGACTTGGGAAGTTAATCAGCCACATCACTGTCAGAGGGCCTGGCATAACAAGGCTGAATTAGGGACAAGAGTCTTAGGATCCCTGCTTGCACCAGCCACTCCCTCTTGGCTGAGACTTTCACAGGGAGGATCCTTCATACAGTTGTCAACTCCAGATGTCACTCTTCACAGAGGCCTTCTCAACCAGCACAATCTAAAGTGCCCCTCACCACACTGCCCTGTTTCATTCTCTCCCTAAGCCCCACAGGAATAGAGGATCCTGTCTGTCTCGTTCACTTCTGTAACACCCTCATCTAGAGCAAACGTTGGTAAACTGCGGCCCATGGACCAAATCCAACCCAAAGCCTGTTCTTGCAAATACAATTTTATAGGAGCACAGCCACGTCTGTTCATTCATAGACTGGTGACCACAGAAGAGTTGAGCAGAGCAGTTGCAACAGAGGCTGTATGGCCTGCAAAGCGTCAAGAATTTACACTCTGGTCCTTTACAGAAAAAGTGGGCTGACCCCTGACCTAGAACAATAGCTGGCACAGAGTAGGTGAACAATAACTGGGGGAAGGGAATGAAGGGAAGGGAGGGGAGAGGAAATGACAAAACAGAGTGGAAGTAGAGATACGGTAGAGCAACTAGTGCCCACATGACACGTTACTGGGGAGTTATGGAGGAAGAGGCCTCACCTACCTCAGCCCTACCACAAATGTATATGGGCATTCAAGACATGGTGTTTGTCTCTGCGGATCTGTCTTCCTTGGGTGGTCTGAGATTAGGTGAAATCTGGCCCTTCTCATGTTGCCACTGTGTTCTGATAATGGGCCCTTAAAGTCCCCCTAGGCCCAGCTACCATCCCTGGGATTCATGATGGAGGCAAGAAGAGACAGAGGGGCCCATGGGGAGCTGAGGTTAGACTGTTGTCATGTCACCACCCTGGGATGGGGAAGGCAGCTACTGTGAGCTAGATGTAACCCAGTGAGAAAGCTGCCCTCTTCCCAGATCCCTGCCAGTATCCTTGAGAAAGAACCCCACTCCTTCTTTCTTGCATTCTACCAGGCACATTTAAATCACTCCACAAAGAAAGTACTATATTCCAACCAAGATGGCGCTCGGAGACTACACCTTGGCCAGCAGGGATGGGGCACTAATGGGGAGAGCACAACCATCCTCTTTCCTACCTTCAAGGCGGGGCCCTTCTCGCTTGCCCTCTCGCTGGCTCGTTTCCCCTCCAGCCCGAGCTGCACAAACAACTCCAGCAGGTTCATGAGCAGCTCATCCACCAGGTGCTCATCTTGGATGTTGGCTGCGATGTTGGCCAGAGCATTAATCACCGCCAGGGAGCAATGCCTGAAGAGGAAGGAGCGAAATAACAGCCACTGCCAGGCCCTCAATGTGCCCAAGGGACGGGGCTGCAGCGGTGAGGCAAGCTGAGCAGGCCAGGCCCAGCCTGCCTTACCACACTCCTCCAGTGTCTACAAACCAAAGGACTCAAGTGGAGAAGAACATGTCATCTTCATGAAAAACAGCCCCTAAAAGAAAGCCAACTGCTGTAGAAATGACTGCAATCCTCTCTCCTGGGATGTAGTAAGGACCTCCGGGAGACTAAGTTCCAGGCATCTGCACACTGGGGACCTGTGAGGGTCTCAGGACACCTCCCTCTGCAGGGCTAAAAATGAAAGGGCCCATGCCCAGGCATTCCAGGTTGGATCTTGCTTTCCCCCTACAAATCACAAAGAGCCTTAATGCATCTTTTATCACTCACAGAACTTTCACCTCATGATCAGCTTCTCCCTAACGCTGCCTCCACCTTGGAGCTGATGTCATTGTTTATTTACATTGAATGCTCAGAAAGTGTTCCAGGGTCCTGCCCCAGGATCTTGGCTGGCCCCATGTAAACACCAGATGTGAAGCTGACATTGCCCCTTTGGCCAGAAACCAGGAACCATTGCAGGTGGCCAGGCTTCTGTGGCCCTGGAGACTGCCAGACTCTGTCACATCCAAGCGGCATGACCCTGGGTAAGTCACTTAAGTCTTTGAGCCTCAGTTTCTTCCTAAGTAAAACAGGATGATAACTCCTCTTTGTAGGATCACGGGAGGAGTGAAACACTACATCAAGCACTGAGTATGTCATCTGTCCCACTAAGAAATCCCAGGCAATGGCAGTCATGGCAAAAGGCAACCCCTTTGCAGTCAGATAAATACCTGGTAGGTCAAGGGTAAACAAAGGGCAGTAAATGCTTCCACTAGTGAGGAAGAGGACAAATCATTTTTGGTGGCAATTTGAGAAAAGACTTTATGGAAGGAGAGGCAAGTTGAGCCGGAGCTGAAGAACTGGAAGGACGGAGACTGGCAGGTGCTACAGACACAGAGTTAAGGTGTAGCAGAACACTTAGGAGGGGTGGGAGCAAAGACAGCCGGGGAGGCAGCTGGGAAGGTGCCCGGACCAAGGGCCTAGCAGTCACATAGGCACAAGGAAGCAACGTGTTGGCCTGTGTGCAGGTTCCACAGCAGAGAATGTGACAGAGGAAAGAAGGAAAGGAAAGCCTGACCCCATCCCCAATCCAGTCCTCAGGCTGTTCTAGTAGCCTGGGTTCATGA
This sequence comes from Sapajus apella, assembly GCF_009761245.1. Classification (NCBI taxonomy): domain Eukaryota; kingdom Metazoa; phylum Chordata; class Mammalia; order Primates; family Cebidae; genus Sapajus; species Sapajus apella. The sequence continues at coordinate 429,228 of NW_022437169.1, read as the reverse complement.
CAGTGGCAGCAAGAAGGCAATGAAACAATATCAATGCGAGAGACAGCTCTATTGATTGGGAGCTTTCACATAGGGGATCTTATTCCCAACTGGAGACAAGTTCTCATATGGCAGATGTGGACACTGAGGCAGAGAGGTTTAGCATTTTCCGAGGTCATGCAGCCACGTGGCATGGCTCCACAGTTGCACTCCCACCCACTAAACTGACATGAAGAGAATCTCAGAGGAAAGTCTGGGCTTCACAGTCAGAAGGGAGGAGCCTGGAGGTTGAGAAGAGTAACACCAGCAAAAGAGCTCTCTTCTTCCCTCCTCTGTCTCCTGTCCTTATCTGACTTCACCTCCCCACTTCCCTCTCTTCCAAACATGGATGAACATGTGCCTGTCCTCAAGGCATTCCTAGAGGAGGGTAAGGAATAGCCAAGAAGCATCTCTCAGTCTTTCAGGGAAAACTGGTCAGATTTTATACAAGTATCGAATGTTCAAAGACATTTAATGCCTTCTTCCTGGGACCCAAAATCCTACTTCTCTGAATTGAACCCACAGAAAGGATCAAAGATGCTCACAGATATGTAGCTGTTAGGCTGTCAATGCTGCATTTATTAGTGGGAAAAGGAAAACAACCTAACATCCAAGCTAGAGACTGGCTGGTTAAATCTTGGTTCTGCTACAGGACGGGAAGCTCCGCAACCTCTAAAGACGACCTCTAAAGTTCATGCTGTGGCTGATGTGCTGCCCCATAAAAAAGCGGGTCAGCTGTGCGCGCAGCATGGGCCCAATCAGAAGGAGAGGGAGGAGCTGAGACCTTGTACACGGAGATGCTCGGTGGTCACCTCCAGGTGAGGGCCACAGTGGATTTTCATTTCCCACCCTTACGTGTGCACTGATCTGTAACATATAATGCTCTTGTAAGAAGAGTTTATTTAAGAGACAAATTCACAAACCTCACATTTTCAAAGTGAGTTAAATACTGTCATGATCCAAAGTGACAATGAGGTCCAGTTACCTGTAGCCATGGTCCTTGTAATCTTTGGTGGCTGAGTACACGACAGAGCTGGCCTTCACACTGATCTGCTGGAAGAGGTTCCATACTTCCTGGTAGATGTATTGCTGGAAGAGAGTGAGGGGCACTGTAACCATGCAGGATGCCCTCATGAGGCCCCTCCTGTCAGCACCCAGAGAAAAAGCTCTGGAATCATGGGGTACAACAGCCCAAAGACCATCAGCCCAAAGATCACCCATTTCTAAAGCTGTAATCAAACCTCAAATTAAAAGCTAAAAGGGAGGTGGCTTAGATTCAAATCTTCTGTTATAGTACACTGACAAGAAATTAAACTTCTTTTCCCCAGCACTCACAGCACCTTACACTATTCTTACTACTCGGTGTTGAAACAGTTGTCAGCATTTAACACATCTGCAAGGTACATTTAATCTGTATTCTACAACCCTTATAGTTAAGAGTTTAATGTAGCTTGTTAGTGGTATTCGAGCTCTGGCCTTCCTTACATTTCCGGTGATAACCAGGCAGCCCAGCTGATCAATGATCAGCACATCGAGAGGGGAGGGTGGCTGGCAGAATTTCTGCTGCAGGATCTGCAGAATGGGCTCCATGACTTTCGGGGTATCCCTCAAGGCCACTGCAATGTGTCCCAAGGCTCGGATTGTGTGGTCTGGAATCAAGTGAGCATCCCTACAGAAAGAAGAACAGAAGCATCCTAGCAGCAGTCTTCCAGCATGTAGTAGTGAAACAGAACCAGAGACTACAATCTAGACCTTAATTTCATCACAGTCTTAAAGAAGTGTTCATCTGAAACTGATGGCCCAGGATTTTAACCACCAGCAGAAACACAAACCCCAGGCACTAGGCTGGATGACAAAGATCTTCCTCAGGTACTACTTCCAAACAGTAGTCCATGAAATACATTCCAAGGTGGGCTTCACCTTAAACCCTGTGACAACACTGATGCATACCTATGCTCTGAGACAAGGAGATAAGGACAGAAGCATCCATATGCACGATGCCAGGTACCCCACACAAGCCTGCTGAGAACAATGGGCTGCCTCTGAGAGACAGGAATGGGGACGTACTTGTCGCTCTCCTGGGAGATATAGAGTCGGTTCGACAGGCTGGCCAAGAACGCCTCCACAATCACTGGGTCCACGGTCAATCCAGCCTTCAGGCACCTGCACAGCAAGAAAACCCATGTGGCATTGAGGAATCAAAACAAGATAGGTTTTTTGTTCTTAAATTTTTCCTTCCTTAGGCCTACAAAGTTTAAAGAACTGCTCTGAATTTTCTTCCTCCAAAATTGAAAGTCATAACACAGAATGAATTCAAAGAACTACTCCAGATTTTGCCCACTTGATAAATATCTCGATCAGAAACAATTTTTTTTTTTTTTTTTTTGAGACAGAGTTTTGCTCTTGTTACCCAGGCTGGAGTGCAATGGCGCGATCTCGGCTCACCGCAACCTCCGCCTCCTGGGTTCAGGCAATTCTCCTGCCTCAGCCTCCTGAGTAGCTAGGATTACAGGCACGTGCCACCATGCCCAGCTAATTTTTTGTATTTTTAGTAGAGATGGGGTTTCACCATGTTGACCAGGATGGTCTCGATCTGTTGACCTCGTGATCCACCCGCCTCGGCCTCCCAAAGTGCTGGGATTACAGGTTTGAGCCACCGCGCCCGGCCAGAAACAGTAATTTTATTATTTTGTCCAGAACAGTTTCCTCTGGAATATCATGCTCACTCTAATTCCAATTTTCAATTTCTTGTACTGTTCCTTAAGGTCACAGTGACTGATTCTAAAGACAAACGGTCCCAAGATAGCAGAGAGAACATCACAATTATACTAAGGTTTTTATGGTAAACAGAAATACTTATGTTAGAGAGGAAAGGGGAAAAACATAAAGCACCTAAAAACATAAAATCTTGTAAGATGTCCTAGTTCACCACATCTGTTTGGCTCCTGGGCCAGCCTTTGGAGAACAGTTTGAGTCTGACAGACAAGCTGCCATCTTGATGTAGCTTCCAAGAGCAAGAAACCAGAATCCAGGAAAAGAGGCATTTTCATGGAAATCAGACTGCATTTGGCTCCCAACTTGGAAGAACAAGAGTCTACAGTGCAGGAGTCTGGGCAGCAAGGGGTACCTGATATTTTAAAAACTCACATTTATATTAAATATTCCACAGAAAACAAGGTAAAGAAAATATGACGATATGTTACTCTGGATGGTAAGCGAATGAATAATCCTTTACTTTTCTATACATTACAATTTTTCTCTTGTAAGAATTTCTTAATATGTTTATGATCAGGAAAAGAAAAGAAGTAATATATATAATAATTCCTCTTTATAGATCAAGTGTAGGTTTAAAATAATCAGAAACAAGCTTTAAAAGAGTATAAACATGGCTGGGCGTAGTGGCTCATGCCTGAAATCCCAGCACTTCGGGAGGCCAAGGTGGGCGGATCACAAGGTCAGGAGTTCAAGACGAGTCAGGCCAACGTCGTGACATCCCATCTCTATTGAAAATACAAAAAATTAGCCAGGCGTGGTGGTGTGCACCTGTCATCCCAGCTACTCAGGAGGTTGAGGCAGGAGAATCACTTGAACCTGGGAGGTGGAGGTTGTAGTGAGCCAAGATTGTGCCACTGCACTCCAGCCTGGGTGACAGAGCAAGACTCCATTTCAAAAAAAAAAAAAAAAAAAAAAAAAGTATAAATGTCTCTTATTTTGTAATGAGCCTCTGTCTGGAGCACTGCTGTCTACTTGTCACATGCCCGGCTTCACACCTGCAGATGTTGTCAATAGCAATGTCCCGGAGCTGCTCGTACATGGAGGGCTGGCTCTTCTTACCGGACATGACATTCAGGGTTGACTCGGAATGTTCATTGGTCACACTGATTTTTATATCATTGCCAGCAACTGAAAGTAAAAATTCAAATACATACCTGGTTAAGCCTATAATTTTCCATCATCATCTTTATAATTCAAAAACCAAGACAATATGCTGATCACTTATAAAAGCAAAATGATCACTCTAAAAACATCTGACCAAACATTTCAGAAACAGAAGAGTCTAAGACCAACAGGAAAGAACATGTTTAAATCAAAAGGAAGAACATTCAGGTTACAAAGTGATAAATACAGAAAACCAGCAATTTCTCAATAAATTGTTTAAAAGTACTGACAACCAACTACCGAAGGCAGTTCTGAGGGTGACTGAGGCATGGCCCTGTGCTCAGAGTAATTTCGCTAATATGGACAAAGCCTGGTAAAGGTTGGGGCGCCTGAGAGAACCCTCACCACTACGAGGTCCAGGGAAGTCTTGTTTTCTGTTTTTGTTTTCGTTTTATTTGAGATAGGGTCTTGCTCTGTCACCCAGACTGGAGTGCAGTGGCTCTATCAGAGTTCACTGTATCCTCAACTTCCTGGGCTCAAGTCATCCTTCAGCTTCAGCCTCCCGAGTAGTTGGGACTACAGGTGAGCAACATCACGCCCAGTTAAATCTTGAAACTGCCTTAAGTCTTCATCTAAAGGGTTAGATAAAAACAGCCATCTTCATATGACTGTGGGTGATACTACATCAGAGCCACTAGCACATAGTAGGTGTTTAATTAACATTAATTATCATTCCATTTTATGTGGAAACATCATAATCCATTCTCACAGGGGTAGCAGGGAGTGGGCCCCTGGCTAAGTGTTTGGGGCACATAGGATTTGCATTTTAGACTTCCACAGAAAGAGATGTCAAAAGAAAACAGGACTTGAAGGGACCTTGGGTGGTAACAGGAACACAGGATGGGAGAAGGCCGGAGAGGAAAGGCCTGGAGCTTGGAGGGAACACAGAGGGAAAGACAGAAGGAAAGGTGTGGCGAAGGAATGCACTCAGGTGCAGTCAGGAAACCTGTGTGGGGCTCACACACAGTCACAAAGCCCCTTTCTCAGGGCCTGAAGGGCATGCATCTGTTATTACCTGTGTGGTACTGACTGTGGTACTTGTAGAGCTTCACCAGAACTGGGGATGGGATGACCAAGAAGTCTCGCAAGGACGGTGTCACAGAGTGCACCACCACTGGGAACCTCTCGCACAGGCGACCCAAACCCTGCAACACACCATAACCTGTCACATGGCCTGTGGTGTGAGACCATCTGAGCAGGCCCTGAGCAGGGAGATGCTCAACCCTTCAGTACCAAAGTCTGACCCAAAACTTCTAAGGTCAAAGCTCCCACAGGCCACCTGCCCAGGACATAAAAAGACAGAAGGGATGCTGCTGCTTCTCCTCCACCTATAGGGGATATCAGCCATCATTATTATTATTTTTTTTTGAGACAGGGTGTCACTCTGTTACCCATAGAGTGCAGTGGCATGATTATGGCTCACTGCAACCTTGACTTCCTGGGCTTAAGCAATCTTCCCACCTCAGCTTCCTGAGTAGCTGGGACTATAGGCAGACACCACCATGCCTAACTAATTCTAATTTTTTGTAGAGACGGACTCTGACTATGTTGCCCAGGCTGGCCTTAAACTGCTGGGCTCAAGCAATCCCAACTCTTCCTCCCAAAGTATTGGATTATAGGCACGAGCCACTGTATCTGGCCAGGGGATATAGATTGTTAAAGTGTACTCATCTCTTTTGGAAGGAAACTAAAGGAGAAAGGGACAAAATAGAATTTATTATTATTTTAAAAAAAAAATTTTTTTTTTTTTGAGATGGGCTTTCACCAAGTCGGCCAGGCTGGTCTCAAACTCCTGACCTCAGGTGATCCGCCTGTCTCGGCCTCCCAAAATGCTGGGATTATAGGCGTGAGCCACCATGCCCGGCCCAAAATAGAATTTTTAAATAACGGCAGGTGTGGAGTCAGTGGGATTGTGAGAAGATTAGAGTCTCAGCAGAGCAGACCCAGCACTGTGGGCGTCAGGAGACGTCCCCTTGTGTGGTCCCATGGCACATATCCACAGTCCTTCCTCCAAGGGCCTTGGGAACGGCCCCACAGCCTCACAACAAAGGAGAACTGAAGCCAGCTGCACCTGGATGCCATGTGCAGAAAGCCCTAGCATCCTGTAGGGGGCAGCCCACACTCAGTGATGAACTGTACATAGCAGGCGCTGGTAAAGTTCCTAAAGTCAGAACTGGCATGGTCTCTGCTGCTGGGGTACCCACCATAGCCTGAACAGCAACAGCATTAGTAGAGGGAGGCCCTACAGATGGGATTTGAGCCTTTCTGGGTTCAGGGAGACTGACCTGCAGACAGCAGATCAGCAGGGGCAAGTGAGCAATGATGACTTTGCTGGACGTCTTGGACTGCAGCTTCTCAGACAGCTTGATGCAAAGGTTTTCAGCACCTTAATTTAAAACCAAAAGAGATGAGTGATCAGCACAGGCCAGTCTTTCTAACACACTTATCCACCAAGTAAGTATATAATTTAATCAAATCCCAGAGACATACTTTAGGTGGGGCATATTCATACTGAGAGGTCACCCGGTGTGTGACTCTCTCTTTTCCACTGGCCCTAAGCCCCCTTGTCCCTGCCATGTTCATTCCACAGGAAAACTTCCCATTCTATTCCTCCCCTAGAAAAACACTTCACCTGAAGGCACTGAGTTTCCATGTTACCACAAAAAGCCTAAAGAACCAGCAAGATGCAGCAGAGAGCACACACAGGCCCTGTGGCCATGGGCAACCCCATCGTCCAAGGTCCATTGCCCTCCATGCAGGACAGGTCACCAGACATGCAGGGCACGGCAGTGGCTGATGCTCCACTCTGCACGTGCCTAGGAGACCTACTGCAACTGCCCGTGCTAGTAATAGAGCAAAGCGTTCTAGAAGTTGTTTGGGGAAACTTGTGGGGAAGACACCCTCTAGGGCATGCCTGGAGTTCACGAGAGGCAAGGCAGTCTGTCTCACCCTGCTCATCCTTCACGGCCCACACCATGAGGTCCACACAGGCGGCATTCGCCTGGCAGCGCAGTTTGAGGGGGCTCAGCTCATTGTGGATCCGGTCTGCATCATGCAGAATCTTCTGGAGCTCCCCCTGGCTCGTGTTGAACTGCTCCAGCACAAAATCATGGATCTCCTTCACAAAGGAGGTTGGGAGGTCTGCAGGAAAGAGTGTGGCATCCAACTGGGAACGAAACTACAGCAGAACACAGGCAGTGCTGGAAGCAGATACAGTCTTTCCTTTTTAACAAAAACCCCAGAAAGTAGCATTTTCTGCTGGCCACTGTGGGTCCAAGAATGCCACTGGGAAGAAGTTGGACAGGAGGTGCACAGCTGACCTCCACATGCACACAACCTGGCAATCAGAGGAAATTATCATTTCCTGGGGACGTTACAGCCATGGCTTTGTTTTAAGCAGTCAATGTACTAAAACCTGAATACATGAAACAAACAAATTGGGAAGTATCATCACTGGAACTACTTCCACTGACAATACAAAATACTCCAGTGATTTTTTTTTAAAAGGAAAAAACTGGTTGCAGCCCTAAGGAGAGAATTATCTGAAAAACACTCACCCTGAGTTTGAGACACTTTTCAAACTCTCATCCTCAGGGCCTGAAAAATTCAGAAGAACCACCAGGATGCACCCAAGTCAGCCCAGCCAAGGCAGCGAGCGACACACAGCACAGGTGGAGGGAAGGGCAGGGGCAATCCCTGATGCCTCTTTTCAGGGAGTCTCAGCCCTTGCTGTGGTCCCAGATGACTCAGCTTCCAAGGAATGTTCAGAATCAGATTAGGAAAGCAGTTACTAAATTCTGTTACATCTTCCTGATAGAATATTATGTGCTCATCCAAACTTATGTTTACGAAGAATACCCAACAGTGTGAGGAGAGAGCACAGAAAAAACATTTTGTAAAATGTGTATGATTGTTTCCTTACTTCTGGGGAAAAAAATCATGAAAGACGGACTAGAACAAAGTGAAAATTGTTGTGTGTGCACGTTAACTATTAAGCTATTGTCTCGGGTTGGGTGCAGTGGCTAATACCTGTATTCCCAGAACTTTGGGAGACCATGGTGGGTGGATCATTTGAGTTCAAGAACAGCCTGGCCAACATGGTAAAACCCTGTCTCTACTTAAAATACAAAAATTAGGCGGGCGTGATGGCACATGCCTGTAATCCCAGCTACTTGCGAGGCTGAGGCATAAGAGAACTGCTTGCGCCTGGGAGACAGAGGCCGCAGTGAGCCCAGATCATGCCAATGCAATCCAGCCTGGGCGACAAAGCAAGACTCTGTCTAAAAAAACCTAGTATCTCTATGTTAACAGATTATAAGTATTACAAGTGCTTCACTTCCTTTTTTTATTTTCTTCTTTAAAAAAATTTTTTTGAGGGCCGGGCGCGGTGGCTCAAGCCTGTAATCCCAGCACTTTGGGAGGCCGAGGCGGGTGGATCACGAGGTCAAGAGATCGAGACCATCCTGGTCAACATGGTGAAACCCCGTCTCTACTAAACTACAAAAAATTAGCTGGGCATGGTGGTGCGTGCCTGTAATCCCAGCTACTCAGGAGGCTGAGGCAGGAGAATTGCCTGAACCCAGGAGGCGGAGGTTGCCGTGAGCCGAGATCGCGCCATTGCACTCCAGCCTGGGTAACATGAGTGAAACTCCGTCTCAAAAAAAAAAAAAAAAAAAATTTTTTTTGAGATGGAGTCTCACTCTGTCACCCAGGCTGGAGTACAGTGGCACAATATGGGCTTATTGCAACCTCCGCCTCCTGAGTTCAAGCGATTTTCCTGCCTCAGCCTCCTGCGTAGCTGGGATTAACCAACGGGTGCCACTGTGCCTGGCTAATTTTTTTTTTTTTTCGTATTTTTAGTAAAGACGGGGTTTCACCATGTTGGCAAGGCTGGTCTTGAACTCCTGACCTCAAGTGATCCACCCACCTCAACCTCCAAAAGTGCTGGGATTACAGACATGAGCCACCGTGCCCAGCCCAGCCTCTCTTTTTATTTTCTAAAATATCTAAATGGACATGTAAAACTGTATTGGTGGTTAGGACAATATGATAAACACATTTTAGAAAAACACCTTAGGAAATAAACTCAGCAAAGGAGCCATCATTGATGGTACCAGGGTTGCAGGATCATGGACATATTTTTTTTAATTTGTTTTTTTCCCAAAATTTCAGTAATATGACCACATTGCTCATATGTGTTTTTAAGTGGCCCCAGAAGAAAGTGAGTACCAGTCTGCAACCACTAGCCTGTGACAGTGGCCTGGGAGCCAGTCTTACTGTATTCACAAATGCATGGGCAAACTGTCCTCACCCTTCATGTAGTACAGAGTGTCGCGCAGCATCTTGAACATGGTCAGGTAGAGGGGATCACTGAAGGAAGTGTAGTAGAGATCAGCACTGGGGTTGGCCTGCAGGGAAGCAGACACACATGACTATAGAACAAAAATGCCCTTCTGCCCACCCTTTGCCTTCACGGCAAGGCCCAGTGGAATGGTGATTCATGACAGCATTCTAAATGAAGCAACTATTTATCATGACTCATCACTTGGACACTTTACTGTCTTTATCCTCTTAAGCATCAGACCAAGGAAAACAGGAGGCTCATGCAGTCCAGAGATGCCTGCGGGGGAGCAGCCATCTGCACCCTAGAACGAAGAGCCTCCTTGCTGTGGCTGAAGCTTGCCATCTTTGGCCGTCATTGGACCAAACAGGGACATGGGAAGTAGTGGAGGAGGAAGACAAGTGGTCATCAGAGTAAGGGATCCACATTGTCCATCATTCCAAAGATAGACATTATAGCAGGACACCTTCAGATCCAACTCATGTTTTGTAACTAAAACACATTTTAAATTATTCTTTAGGAATCTATTTGAAATGCAGCACTATTCTTCTGGAAAAAAAATTCACACAAGGTCTAATGAGTTAAGAAAGGTAACAGTCCAAGCTGGGCACAGTGCCTCACGCCTGTAATCCCAGAACTTTGGGAGGTTGAGGCAGGGCAGATCACCTGAGGTCAGGAGTTCAAGACCAGCCTGACCAACATGGAGAAATCTCGTTTCTACTAAAGATACAAAATTAGCTGGGTGTGGTAGTATATGCCTATAATCCCAGCTACTCGGGGGACTGAGGCAGAAGAATCGGTTGAACCCGGGAGGCAGAGGTTGCGGTGAGCCAAGATTGTGCCACTGCACTCCAGCCTGGGAGACAGAGCAAGACTCCATCTCAAAAAAAAAAAAAGGAAAAGAAAAGGAAAGGAAAAAGAGGCTGGGCACGGTGGCTCACACCTGTAATCCCAGCACTTTGGGAGGCCGAGGCAGGTAGATCACCTGAGGTCAGGAATTTGAGGCCAACCTGGCCAACATAGTGAAATGCTGTCCCTACTTAAAATATAAAAATTAGCCAGGCGTGGTGGTGCACATTTTGTAATCCCAGCTACTCAGGAGGCTGAGGCAGGAGAATTTGCTTGAACCCAGGAGATGGAGATTGCAGTGAGCCAAGATCTCACCACTGCACTCCAGCCTGGGCAACAGGGAGAGACTCTGTCTCAAAAAAAATAAAAAGGAAAAAGAAAGATAACAAGTCCTTAACTTCTATACATTCCCAGTTGAGTAGGATGGAAAATTATGGTTTATTATAATTCTTGTGGTTTTTTTGTTTTTTACAGACAGGGTCACACTCTGTACCCTAGGCTGTAATGCAGTGGTATGATCACAGCTCACTGTAGCTATGAACTCCTGGGCTCAAGTGATCCTCCTGCCTCCGCCTCCTGAGTAGCAAGGACTATGGGCAGGCACCACTATGCCCAGCTAATATTATAACTCTTGACAAGTGAAAAAGTGCTCTGCAAATATAGCAAATCTTTAAGGGGCCAGAAGTTGGTCAGGTGGGATGGGGCATGTAGTGTGAGGTTGGCAGAAGGTGAGTGAGCAGGTGGAGAAAACAAGAATCATGTGGAGAGTGTGAAAGTCATGCCAGTTCTCAGGAGGGCACTGATAGGAAGAGCTGTGGTTGACGGCACTGTCTGTAATGATGACTTTACAGACAATGTCTGGTGGTCCTCACAGGGCAGAGATGGAGACATGAGACTGGGAGAGATTAAAACAGTTCAGGGCTTTGACTGTGGGAGCCCAGCTAACACGAGTGTTAAGCTTTGGAGCCTCTGAGACCAGCTGTCCCAAGCCCATAGACCAGTCCATCACTCACGAGCTATGTAAATAAAGTTCCCTGGCTAAGCCTCAGTTTCCCCATGTGTAAATTAGGGATTGTGAGAATCAAGGAGTGAGTGAGTAAAGTTCTGGCTCATAAGCACATAATTGGAAGTGATTATTACATTGATTATGGATAATGATTTATGTATTTCAGATTCTAGGTCAAGATTACAAGAATCCTTTTTTTTAACTATGAAACTATTTCTTCAAATGGATGTTTATGCTAAAGTACAAATTACAAAACAAAAAATACCAGAAATTGCCCTGGTTCAATGAGGAGGAGGGTCCCAGAAGTGGAGGGCAAGCCCAGTAAGTCCCCAGTTGTCTAACTGCCTAGTCCAGCCCTCAGCCTGGTCGTCCTGGTCTGCCCTCAATCACAAATGATCACACACTGATGATGGAAAACAAAAGGTCCCTGAGAAAACAAGCTCAGTCTAGAGTGAGCGAGTGAGAGAGCTCAAGCTCAGGCTGTTCAGAACAACAACCTGCAAAAGGGCTGAAGACAAGGTAGGAAGTGTCCGAATGCAACTTGGGGAGTTATAAGAACTCTGTTCCTTAACCAAGAACCAACCCAGGCCAAACCACAAGCAGCACATCCATCTCACATCTGCAACAGCTCACTGGCAGGGGTGTGAAGCAGGAAGAGACATAGTCTACAGCACATGAAGGGCCCTGGAAGTTCCCTCCCTGCTTCATACCTGAGTCCCAGGCACAGTGGTATCAGGCACTTTATGTCTTATAATCACACAAGAGAAAGAACACCAGGCTTAAATAAGGAATCTGGGTCCAGGACACACCACGGTAATAATTAGCCTGGCAAATGACAACCTCTGTGCATCCTAACCCTCAAGGGAGGGCCTGACCCAAATGTTCCCTGAGATTTTGAGACCTCCCAGCACCAATGTAATGATTTCATAAATAATGCTGTAGGCCTTGGTTCCAAATACATTAAAAACAAAAGTTCCCTAGTTACACACCCCTTACACTTAAAAGCGAAGGCTTGCATGTGCCTAGGAAGTGCAGCTCTGAGCCCAGAGGAACAGCTTTATGGAAGCACCATAGGAGCAAGGAAGATAAAAGAGTCAGAGAGATCCAGGCCAGACTCCCAACTCCCACATTAACTATGTGATATTGGCATGTTAGTGAGTTCCTCTGAAACTCTATCCTGTCTGTGAAATGGAGATGCTGGCCGCCAGTCAGGCACCGTGAGGTGATGTATTTAAAAGAGCATGCAACAGTACCCAGCACAGACCAAGCTCTCAGCGGCAGGTAGATTGTTGTCACATGAACGAGGGAAGTGAAAACACTGCAAAACCCCTCCCACTCCAGCCCCCACTCAAACTCTTCCTGCTTTCTCTACGCACATGTTTAAGCCAGGCTGACCTCATGGTAATGCCCTCAGAAGCGACGTACCTCCATCACACTGGCTACAATGGCATCCAAGGATTTTAGAACAGCCTCCTCAACGATCTTCTTCACCTACCAAGGAAACAGAACCTCATGAAGCAACTGACATAGACAGAGATAGGAATGCTAGCTCCTTCTGCCAAAAACCCATGACAAACTCACATGGTAAAAAAGAGATGCAGATAAAGACCAACAAATACAAATTATGGCTATGTATCAAACTATATGCACAAAATGCTTTTAATTCTGAAGTCACTTGGGAGTGCTTTCTCTACCTTAGATAGCAATGACATTAAAAACAAAGAGAAAAAACCAAACTCCCTCAAATTTGCTGACATGAGATTTTCATATCCAAGATATGCGGATCTCAGGCCTTGCTGCCATTTCACCCACTCATGGTTAACAAGCACAGTTGTGAAACATCCTCCTGCAATTCCCTCCCAGATGTCAAGGACACCCTCACGGCCAGTCCTCAGAGCTGATGGCACCTCCCTCCTCCCTGGGCCAGGTGTGCTGGCTCTTCTACAACTGCTCAGGTATTCAAACTAGAGCTCACACTTTAAATTTTCAATGGAAGCAATTATTTTCACCTGAATAGCATTTAGTGTAGGAAAGAACTGTTCTGTCAATTGCAGAACCACCAAAAAAAAAAAAAAAAAAAAAAAAATTCCTTAGCTGAGCCTCAGTTTAGCTATGCCCACATTCACAATTGTAGTGTTTGATGAAGGTCGTTTCCAAAATGTACAGATAATGATAAACATACTAGGAGAAAAAGCAAAAAACTGCCTAAAAGAAAACCTAAACTTGAAAAGTTGTAATATACTGCAAAAAATAACATCCCCAAGAAAGGAAGTGAAACATTCAGTCTTCAGTCAGAATTTCTGACATGGTACTAGGAACAGTCAGCCATCTGTGAAGGTCATGATTCTATCAGGCCACCATTCTGTCTGGGGCATTGACACTGATAAGCAGTTTAGGGTAAGTTTTCCTTCTTGACAGCAACTTCAAAAACATGCTAGTCTACTTAGTTGCTCCATCCTCATTAATTATTACTTATGTTGTAATGTCTTCTTACATCTTCAGCCTAAAGTCATTCTCTGAGGGATTTCTATTCACACTCCACACTGCAGGAAGGTGGCCACTCCTCAGCACATGTTCCATGCTATCCAAACTGTTCTCATTTCCAAGACAGCAAGCCCAATCTTGAGAGTCTGGCCTTGATTACATCATCACCCTTACCCATTCAAATCTGTCTTGAGTCATTCTAGTTCGACAGCAACAACTTCAGGGCCCCTGAAGCTTTATTTATTTTTTTTGAGATGGCGTCTCATTCTGTTGCCCAGGCTGGAGTACAGTGGTGCAATCTCAGCTCACTACAACCTCCCACTCCCAGGTTCAAGCGATTCTTCTGCCTCCACCTCCCAAGTAGCTGTGATCACAGGGAACTGCCAACAAGTGAAGCTAAAATTTGTATTTTTTTAGTAGAGACAGGATTTCACCACGTTGGCCAGGCTAGTCTCAAACTCCTGACGTCAAGTGATCTACCCGCTCTGGCTTCCCAAAATGTTGGGATTACTGGCATAAGCCACAGCACCCAAAAAGGGTTCCCTGAATCTGAAGAAAAGTCTATTTCAGGAAGCAAACAATGGCACTAATGTTTTCTCTGGTATCACCCTAAAGGTCATCCAAAGGTACCCAAATATGAAAAAGTCAGGTTTTGTATTAAACCAAAAAGAGCCACCCCTTAGAGGGAGTCAGGCATAATGGAAAAGCACTGGGCTTGGAGTCAGAATCTCTGGACTGAATGCAACCCAGCTGCTGGCCTACATATCCATGATGTGTTTGACACTGATTTCTTGACCTCCAAATAGGGATGCAGGGGTGCCACCCCAACATGGTTGCTGCAAGGATTTAAAAAGAAACTAGTGCATAATGATTACATGAATGCTACTCTACTTCCTTCTTTAATCTGCAAGTTTATGACTATTAAATTGTACTTTGAAATATTGGTACTCTGAGTTTTTCTTTTAAAAATACAAGCTTTCACCACTAGCAATTTTACTGATATATCCATGGTCTGTTGATCCATCAGTTCCTTGCTTACCAAGTTTAAGAGTTCCCGAAGCATTTCCAATGGAATGTTAAACTCTTTACATGTGACGCCGTTGAAAAGGGGAGAGACGGAGAAGCTGGAGCTGATAGTTGAAAAGTAATACTCAGGCTCTAGGGCAGTCCCATCGGGCAAGCAGGAGGCTGGTGGGAAATAAAGCTGGAAACTCAGTCATGGTTACAGGCAACTAGGGCACTTCCTCAAGCTGACTCCTCCAATGACCAACAAAGGTACAGATTTTTCTTTTGTTTATATCCCAATTCCTTGCATGTTTTCAAATTAAAAACTAAAGGGCAGATTGTAAATCCTTGGGGACTGATGCCTCTCACCTGTGTCTTTCAGGTCAAACACTCAGATATAACCGTCCTAATATTTCCATCTTAGACAATATAGCTTAACATGTGGGAAGCAAAAAAAAAAAAAAATTATACCTTTTATTTTTTATTTGTTTTGAGATGGAGTCCTGCTCTGTCGCCCAGGCTGAAGTGCAGTGGTGTGATCTCAGCCCACTGCAACCTCTGCCTCCCAAGTTGAAGAGATTCTCCTGCGTCAGCCTCCCGAGTAGCTGGAATAACAGATGCCCATCACCACGCCCAGCTAATTTTTATATTTTTAGTAGAGATGGCGTTTCACCATGTTGGCCAAGCTGGTCTTGAACTCCCGACCTCAAGCGACCTGCCCATCTTGGCTTCCCAAAGTGCTGGGATTACAGGCATAAACCACCATGCCCTGCCAAATTATACCTTTTAAAGGTGAAGAGATATGAAAGCTTAAGGTCTACAGGGTCTCAGAGATATTTTACCACCAAAATTAGAAGAAAAGTGTACATTACTAGAAGTTTCAAAATCAGAGCAGCTAAGTGAAATCTACCAGTCACTAAAAGACAAACACTGTATGATCCCAGTTATTTGAGGAACTTAAATCATACACAGAGGTAGAATGGTAGCTGCCAGGGACTAGAGGGAGGGGAAATGGGGAATTATTGTTTAACGTGTAGTTTCAGTTTCATAAGATGAAGAGTTTTTTAACTGAATTGTGGTGATAGTTGCAGAGTATTAATACTGAACTGTACACTTAAAAATATTTAAGGGCAGGCTGAGTGTGGTGGCTCACACCTGTAATCCCAATGCTTTGGGAGGCCAAGACAGGCAGATCACCTGAGGTCAGAGTTCGAGATGAACCTAACCAACAAAATTGGCCAAGCATGGTGGTACATGCCTGTAATTCCAGCTACTCCGGAGGCTGAGGCAGGAGAATCACTTGAACCCAGGAGGCGGAGGTTGTGGTAAGCTGAGATTGTGCCACTGCATTCCAGCCTGGGTGACAAGAGTGAACTCCGACTCGAAAAAAAAAAAAAAAGGAGAAAGAAAAAAAAAGTTAAGGGCAAGCATAGTGGCTCATGCTCGTAATCCCAGCACTTTGGAAGGCTGAGATGGGGGGACTGCTTGGGTCCAGGAATTCAAGACCAGCCTGGCCAACACAGGGAGACCCTGTCTCTACAAAAATAAAAATAAAAATTAGCTGGATATGGTGGTGTACACCTAGAGTCCCAGCTACTCAGGAAGCTGGGGCAGAAGGACTGCTTGAGCCTGGGAGGTTGAGGCCACAGTGGAGCTATGAATTTGTTACTGCACTCCAATCTGGGTAACAGAGTAAAATCCCGTCTCAAGAAAAAAAAAAAATTGGTTGAGCTAGCAAATTTTATATTATGTGTATTTTACCACAGTAAAAAAAAAACTGAAGGAAAAAAAAATCAACAAAAGTCAAGTCATTCAGTCATTTGACGTTTAATAAATATGATCCCAGGCCCAATGTGGTGGCTAACACCTGTAATCCCAGCACTGTGGGAGGCTGAGGTGGGAAGACTGCCTCAGCACAGGTGTTTGAGACCAGCCTGGGCAACAGGGCGAGACCCCATCTCTATGTAAATGAAATTTTTTAAATTAAAATAAAAATATAATAAATGGGAACCCAAAAGCATATAATTGTTTGAAAAGCCATTATTTAAAAACTATAATAGAAAACTATGATTGAAAATAGATGAATCTGTAGTATTTTCATAAGACAGACAATATCAATTCATAAAGAAGTGAATACTAAATTTTACGACTTTTTAAAGCACTAGAGAACAGACTCAAAGAGTTGAGTGTAGCCCCAGCTGTGTCAAAGCTGGTGTATAAGAGCTGGCTGCACACTGCCGATCTGTCTAAAGACAGATGCAAACCAGCAATTTACAGCAGAAAGGATGGGTAACAATACCACTGGGAGCTGAGACGCCGGAGGCCAACATAAGAAATGGCCACTAAAAGAGGAAACAAGTGAGGAAAGAAGGGAAGGAGGGAACAGCTGGATTAAAACAGTTAGATAAGGAAGAAAGGAAAGAGGTTGTGATTAGAGAGCACTTCTCAGAAGGACACCATGAAATAAGGGCTAAGTCCTGTGTGGCTGAACCCCACAGTGGGCACAGATGGAGGCAAAAGGCAGGGGTTACAGGAACTAGGGACCTAAGATTTGGGATTTATGCAGTGGGTGTCACTGAAACTTGTTTTTTTTTGGGTGTGTGTTTTTTCTGTGAGACAAGAGTCACACTCTGTTGCCCAGGCTGGAGTACAGTGTCATGATGCTGGCTAACTGCAACCTGTGTCTCCTGGGTTCAAGAGATTCTCATGCCTCAGTCTCCTGAGTAGATGGAATTATAGGCGTGTGCTACCACACCCGGCTAATTTTTGTCTTTTTAGTAGAGATGGGGTTTTGCCATGTTGGCCAGGCTGGTCTTGAACTCCTGACCTCAAGTGATCTGCCTGTCTTGGCCTTCCAAAGTGCTGGGATTACAGGAATTAGCCACTGTGCCCGGCCTGAAAGTTTTTAAGCAGGAAAATAAGTGATCAAGTTTGTGCTATTAAAAATAATTCTTGGCCGGGCGCGGTGGCTCAAGCCTGTAATCCCAGCACTTTGGGAGGCCAAGGCGGGTGGATCACGAGGTCAAGAGATCAAGACCATCCTGGTCAACATGGTGAAACCCCGTCTCTACTAAAAATACAAAAAATTAGCTGGGCATGGTGGTGCGTGCCTGTAATCCCAGCTACTCAGGAGGCTGAGGCAGGAGAATTGCCTGAACCCAGGAGGCGGAGGTTGCGGTGAGCCGAGATCGCGCCATTGTACTCCAGCCTGGGTAACAAGAGCGAAACTCCATCTCAAAAAAAAAAAAAAATTCTTATTTATTTTTAATTTTATTTTGTTAAGGGTCTTACTATGTCGTCCAGGCTGGTCTCATTCTCCTAGACTCAAGCAATCCTCCCACCTGGGCCTCCCAAAGTGCTGGGATTACAGGTGTGAGCCACCTCTCTTGACCTAAAAATAATTCTTAAAAACTAAATTATTACAGCACTTTGGAAAAGGGCCTGGGAAGGGAGATAGAGGGACCGACTGTAAGAAAAGTCTGACTATGTGGTGGTGCATACCTGAAGTTCCAGCTACTTGATAAGCTGAGGCCAGAGGATCGCTATGACTGCGCCCCTGCACTCTAGCCTAGGTGACAGGGCGAGACCCCCAACACTCTCTCCCCCCAAAAAAGTCTAAGTAAAACAGGAAGTGTGAGAGCAAAGTTGGAAGGCACAGGGTCTGCTGCTATCTGTCCTACAGTGAAGGAGCTTCAGAGAGCAGGGCTTGTTTGTCTGCTCACCACCATGGGCAAAGTGGGCGGCAGCCAGGTCTGACAGAGGCACATGGGGATCTAGCAGTCAGCCACACGAGGGTACTCCTATCTGCCATTACTTGATGTGCTCAAAGGGGGGCAGCTGTCATGGAGTGAAGCCCTCGCCACAGAAGGTGGACAATGAGCTGTTTACAGGGAAAGGGAAGCCTCCAAGGGCACATCATGGCCATCCTCAGAGGCCCCAAAGGCAGGCATGTGGCAGTGAGATTTTCAGAGCCTGGAGGAATACATTCTACACTTAAACAAGGAGTTGTCTCTTGAGAGGTATGATTCTGAGTGGCTGAACTTAGCTCTTACTTTCTAACATATATATAGAACGCAACCTGTTACATTCTCACAGATCTAACAGAGAAAGCTTCCTACATCTAACTGAGCTCAGCGATTCCCTTTTTCCTTTAAAATTCCCCTCAACTCTCTCAAAATTGTCTTGAGACATGCTGTTTTAGCAAACAGCATCATTCAAAAATGGAGAGACTATACTGAGGCATGGAATTCTGCCTTCCCCATTTCCTATCCCTTAATCCCGGTCTTACTTCCAACAAGGATACGGTGGAAGTAATTCTAACATATGTCTGACATGGCACAGGGTAGTCACATGAATCAAATTCAGTAAATTATGTAAAAGTACTTGTGAACAGTACATACAGAGCGCTATAAAAAGTAGTAATAGATGCAATGGCCCATGCCTGGAATCCGTGCACTTTGAGAGATCGAGGCAGGTGTTCCCTTGAGCCCAAAAATCCTTTGAGCCTAGGAGTTCCAGACCAGCCTGGGCAACATGGTGAAACCCTGTCTCTACAGAAAATACAAAAATTAGCCAGGCATGGTGGTAGGCGCCTATAGTCCAACTACTCAGGAGGCTGAGGTGGGAGGATCACTTGAGCCCAGGAGGTTGAGGCTGTGTCGAGCTGTGATCGTGCTACTGCACTCTAGCCTGGGTGGTAGAGTGAGATTGTTTCAAAAAACCAAAACTAAACAAACAAGTAGTAATAGTTGTACTACATTCTTTAATATTACCTATATATTTAATGTCATTAAAAAAAAAAAAAAAGAAATATCCAGAGGGGTGTGGTGGCTCACACCTGTAATCCCAGCACTCTGGAAGGCCAAGATGGGTGAATCACTTGAGTTTAGGAGTTTGAGACCAGCCTGGCCAACATGGTAAAATCCTGTCTCTACTAAAAATACAAAAATTAGCTGAGCGTGGCAGTGTGTGACTGTAGTCCCAGCTACTTGTGAGGCTGAGGCAACAGCATTGTTTGAACTCAGGAGGCAGATCCTGAGGCAGATCCTGGTGAGCCGAGAATGCACCACTGCACTCTAGCCTGGGCAACAGAGCCAGACTCCAACTCAGAAAAAAAGAAAGAAATATCCACCATTAGCACTTCCACCTGAAAAGGAACTTTTGCAGGTTAATGTACAAATTCCGATGGCAGGTATATAGGAGTCTGTAAGTTATTTTCTGCACTTTTCTCTCTACATAAAATATTTGAAAATTAAATTTTAAAAAACTTAAATGAAAACAGAAAATAAATGCTTTCTAAAAGCTTGCTATTCTAGGTCCATCCATGACAACAGAGTTAGTATCAGCATCCTTAATATCACAAGAAGTCACTGTGAGCCTGTTCTCCAAGTACTAGGTCAATATTCTTGGGAGAGGTGAAGCCCACCTTCAAAGTAGTGAAAGGCAGATCCTCCAGGGGAACTGGGAGGGGGCATGCCGCGTTCAGGGCTGACCTGAAACACACAAGCACAGTTATAGATCAGAAAAGACCAGTGAGACCTCTGTCAGATTTTCTTAGGCAAGGTCCTCTCTGCCAGCCTAATGTCTGTAACTTCAAGTCCTGGTTCAAGCCTCTTTCCTTCCTGAAGCTCAACACAGCTACAGCATTCTACACTAAATACTGTAGTACTAAATTTTTCGTGTTTAGCTGTGTATTTGACACGTGATTACTGAGCTGAATTGTCTTCAGTGTTTTGCGTTTTTGTCTGTTCTCCATGAGTCAATTACATACCTTCTTAAGGGCACCAACTGTCTCCCAGGCAAAATAGAATTTGGCACCCAACTGCTATGAAACATATACTTTATGACTATGATATCATTTATAAGAGGGACAAGTCTTTGTACTAAAGAGAATTCTAGTGAAACATTTCATGTTTCTTAAGTTTACTCCAGCTACAAAGAAGAGGGATTTTCTTTGCAAAGGAGCTTAACAGGCTCTTTCTCCTCTGCTCTTTCCCCAGGAGCCCAGGCCTACCTGAGAGATGCTGGACACACTGCTGGTTTTCCTCTTCAGGGTACCCTCCTGACAGACAGTCAGCAGATTGCTGGGGAGGATGGAGCGGAAGTCATTAAAGGAACGCCTTCGAACACCTTCAAGCTCTTCAGGGACACGGAGGGAATGAGGAGGGACTTTGGGAAAGAGCTTTGAGAGGAGAGACTCTTCCATGTTGCTGTAACGCCCAAATGCTCGCGAGATTCCTATCAGGCATGGGATGGCATACTTGCAAAGGTATTCTAGAAGATCAAGTGAAAACATTACAACATGAGAAAGTATCCTGAGAGAGTCATACAGTACTAACTTGTAACATCGACCAAGGTTTCATAACCCACCCACTAGCAACTGTGAAGGTTCAGCATAAGCCACAATAATGGGGTCAACTCCAAGGACTGACCAGTGGTATCTTCAATCTGTCATTAACAACTTCAGATTATGCCTTCATCAAACCCAGCTGCCCTCCTTGGGCAAAAGTCTGGGTCTATTTTTCAGTCTGGGTCAATAGTCTTCATCTATTCATGGCACATCCAAATCAATAATCTAGCTAGGTCACATTATCAAGTATCTTGACACTAGTTAATACATTTATTCCTCTTAGGACCATACTGGTAGCCTTACAATACAGAAAAAATGAGCTCTGGAAGTCAACTAATCTACCCACAGATGTTACAGGTGAAGAAACTGAGGCCCAGAAGGGTAAAGTTACTTATTCAAGGTGACCCAAGCATCTATGTAGTAGAGCAATGCACATGAACCCATGTGGCCTCTGTGGATACTAACACACAACAAATCAACCTAAAATAGGAAGGTTTTCTCCCATCAGATATACATTAGGTACCAAACAACAGAAAAGACTGGAGAAAAGAAAGGGAAAGAGTAACCACAAAACCATTTTAAGAAAAACCTCAAGGATATTACTACCTTTGTCTTGAATCTCCAAGGCCTGGCACATCCCCAAGAGGACATGCAATACCTGCAAAAGCGCCTCTAAAATCTGTAATAGTCAAGAAAACAAACAGGCATATTAATAAACAAAATTAGGTAAATATCACAAAAGTAAGTCAGAACTAGAAGGCACTTCAGACATTACCTTAACTAACCCCATATCTGATACATCCCTCCACAATGGCTGTGCCAAGAGGCCAACCAGCTGACCTTCCAGGGACAAAAACGCTCGCTCTTCGGGCTGGTTCAGAGTTCCTCCCAACATTGGGCTGATGCTGTTCTCCTGGGGCCTGTACCTACCAGCCCTTGGGGCTACCTTTTCCTCTATTAGTATATTCTGTAAACAGGTGATAGGTACCCAAATCTTCTCTTTTCATGGGCAAATGCCCTAGGGCTTTTCAACCTTATTCTTCGTGATCACAAATCCTTTAAATGCTAATTGTCAGCTTCTGATTTTATGGCAGTCCAGTTTTCTGTCTGAAGAGTGGTGCTCAGAATAAAATACATTAACATTTGGGATGCTGGAACTCACTAAACTCATCACAGATTCTAGATGTCTATGTACGTGACAACAGCTTTTCTGCAGCCACTTCACACAGCTATCTCAATGAGCTTATACTTTTTTTTTTTTTTAGATGAAGTTTCACTCTTGTTGCCCAGGCTAGAGTGCAATGGCATGATCTCAGCTCACTGCAACCTCTGCCTCCTGGGTTCAAGCAGTTCTCCTGTCTCAGCCTCCTAAGCAGCTGGGATTACAGGTGTGTGCCACCACGCCCGCCTAATTTTTTGTGTTTTTAGTAGAGATGGGGTTTCACCATGTTGGCCAGGCTGGTCTAGAACTCCTGACCTCAGGTGAACCATCTGCTTCGGCCTCCCAAAGTGCTGGGATTACAGGCGTGAGCCACTGTGCCCAGCCGTAATTTTTTAAGTTAAGAAATTTTTTTTGTCCTGGCAGGGTGGCTCATGCCTATAATCCTAGCACTTTGGGAGGCTGAGGCAGGTGAATCAGTTGAGCTCAGGAGTTCAAGACCAGCCTGGGCAATGTACGAAACCCTGTCTCTACAAAACATACAAAAATTAGCAGGGTGTGGTGGTGCATGCCTGTGGTCCCAAATACTCAGGAGGCTGAGGTGGGAGGGTCACCTGAGCCCGGGAGGCTGAGGTTGTAGTGAGCCAAGATCAGTGCAGGGTTCAATCACAGCTCACTGCAGTCTCAAATTCCTAGAATCTAGCAATCCTCCTCCTTCGGCCTCTTGAGTAGCTGGGACTACAGGCATGTGTCACTATGCCCAGCTAATTTTTATTTTTGTAGGGATGGGGTCTCGCTATGTTCCCCAAGCTGGTCTCAAGTGATCCTCCTGCCTCAGCCTCCTAAAGTGTTGGGATTACAGGCCTCAGCCACCATGCATAAACAATGAGCTTATGGGGCCAGGGGCAGTGGCTCATGCCTGTAATCTCAGCACTTTCGGAAGCTGACGTGCGTAGATCACGAAGTCAAGAGACTGAGACCATCCTGGCCAACATGTGAAACCCCGTCTCTACTAAAAATACAAAAATTAGCCCAAATTAAGGCTGGCCTCAAACTCCTGACCTCAAATGATCCAGCTGCCTTGACTTCCCAAAGTGCTAGGATTACAGGCATGAGCAACTGTGCCCGGCCACTTTTTCCATTTTACATGATAAAGTCATGTTATCATCATGACTTTAGAATGTTAACACCACGAATAGTCATGTTGACCTCTTTATTCTGATAAATTTTATTCACAGAAAAGTCCTTAACTTAATGCCCAGCTTTTTAATAGAAACATACAGTTCTAACATATTTAATTATTTCTTTAGTCAACCTATATATAAATGAAGAATCTAAATTATTCAAAATGCATCACTAACTGCAAATATTTAGCATGCAGACAAGCAAGTAGGCACTGCTTGGAAGGACCTGAGAATAGTAGCACACAAAAACTGACTTTCTAATTGATAAATCTAAGAAAAAGTTATATGATTATATTCTTTGTTTAAAGAAGAGAAAAGTATGGAATATATATTAGTAGCATTTCCATCAAAATTAACAGAATCTAAAGAAAGTCTGTGCCCTTAAAGATAAAAGCTTCAGCTACCTAGAGGATTCTCTTCTGTCCAGGCACCATGGCTCATGCCTGTAATCCCAGCACTCTGGGAGGTCGAGGCAGGAGGATCACTTGAGGCCAGTAGTTCAAAACCAGCCTGGACAACATGGCAAAACCTCATCTCAACAAATTAGCTGGTGTGCTGGGGCATGTCTATAGTCTCAGCTACTTGGGAGTCTGGATTGAACCCAGGAGGTGGAGGTTGCAGTGACCTGAGATCACACCACTGCACTTCAGTCTAGATGACAGAGCAAGACTGTCTCAAAAAAGAAAAGAAAATTATCTTCTATGAATGACTTAAATCCCCAAAACAGAGCAAGAAAAATGAGCTGCCTCTGCCTTTTTCTGCCTCCTACCTTATAGGAATTTGAGAAAAGCTGAAAGGGGCAATGCTGCTCCCATCTCTGCAATGCCTGCCCTTCATTAGAAAAAAGAAAAGTTGAATGAGATAAGACTCATGAGATCCTAAAGAGTACTGAGAGACGAGCCAGGCGCGGTGGCTCATGCCTGTAATCCCAGCACTTTGGGAGGCTGAAGCAGGTGGATCACTTGAGGTCAGGAGTTCAAGACCAACCTGGCCAACATGGAAAAACCCTGTCTTTACTAAAACTACAAAAATTAGCCAGGTGTGGTGGTGCTTGCCTGTAATCCCAACTACTCAGGAGGCTGAGGAAGGAGAATCACTTCAACCTGGGAGGTGGAGGTTGCAGTGAGCCTAGATCACGCTACTGCGCTCCAGCCTGCGCAATGGGAGCGAGACTCCATCTCAAAAAAAAAAAAAAAAAAAAGGACTGGAAGACCTAAACATGTCTTAAGTCTGTTATGAACAGTATGAAATGGATAAATATCAACAAACAATCCAATCACCTTTCACACTTTTAAAATCTTTTCATCACTTTGGGACTCTATTCAATCTAATAGAAATGCACACCAAATCAACATATGCTTACCTCATCCCTAAGTGAAGGGTCCCTATAGGCAACATCAGACAGCAAAGTTATCAAGCAGAAGCTGAAGCTCTCTGCAACTGGGAGGGCACCTGGAAGATGTAAAAACAGAAATCAGATAACCAGGAACCAGACACTGGGTCATACCTCTGGCCATCCAATCCAGTGTGTTCTCTCTCACATGACCTGCCAAGGGACCAGTTTATAGCAGCTGGCCTCACTGAGATGAGTCTCAAAAGAACAGCTACGGGCCCAATGAGTTTGCTGAGAAACACCCTACCTTTCCTTTAAGTAAATGTTTTGGTTCAATAAACTTAAATGTTTCCTAAGCCAATAGCTAGTCTGAGATTACAAAGCCTCTCAACATGACAGATTCCATTTTTTATTCCCTAAGCAAACGTGAGAAATCACTTTAAAAACAAACAAAAAAAACTTTGTCAGGCGCAGTGGCTCACGCCTGTAATCCCAGCATTTTGGGAGGCTGAGGCAGGCGGATCACTTGAAGTCAGGAGATCAAGACCAGCCTGGCTAACATGGTGAAACTCTGTCTCTATCAAAAAAAAAAAAAATTAACCAGGCATGGTGGCACACACCTGTAGTCCCAGCTACTCGGGAGGCTGAGGTGGCAGAAATGCTTACACCTGGGAGGTGGAGGTTGCAGTGAGCCAAGATTGTGCCAGTGCACTTCAGCCTGGACAGGGAGAGACTCCGTCTAAAAAAAAAAAAAAAAGTGCTGGGTAGCAATTCGTCCTTTAAAGTTTAGCACTCTCTTCCAGCCTTAAGGTCCAGGTTGGAGGAGGAGGCTGAGGCAGGGGAATCGCCTGAACTCAGGAGGCAGAGGTTGCAGTGAGCTGAGATCATTCCAGCCTGGGCAACAGAGGAAGACTGTCTCCCATTTAAAAAAAAAAACAACTTTTATTTTAGGTTTAGAGGTACACATGCAGGTTTCTTATATAGATAAATAGTGTGACATAGGGGTTTTGTGTACAAATTACCTAATCACCCAGGTAATAAGCACAGTACCTGATAGGTACTTTTTCTATCCCCACCGTCCTCCCAGCCTCTACCCTTAAGTAGGCCCTGGTGTCTGCTGTTTCCTTCTTTGTGCCCATGTGTACTCAATGTTTAGCTCCTACTTATAAGCGAGAACGTGGTATTTGGTTTTCTGTTTCTGTGTTACTTCATTTAGGATAAATGGCCTCTAGCTCCAAAGAAATCAATCTTGATAGAGCATAAGAGATGACACATGAATGCTAATGGACACTAAATTACATCTATTTTAAATTGAATAAAAAACATTTTATTAAAACATTTAAATTCTTTTCTGTTTTGTTTGGCAAATGGGAAAAGTTCTAATAAGAGCTTCCAAAATTTTGCTCTATTCCCCAGAACTTTTTTTTTTAGACAGAGTCTTGCTTTGTCACCCAGACAGTGCAAGATTGTGCAGTAGTGCGATCTTGGCTCACTACAACCTCTGTCTCCTGGTTTCAAGTAATTCTCCTGCCTCAGTCTCTTGAGTATATTCCCTGTAACCTTTTTTTTTTTTTTTTTTGAGACAGAGTTTCGCTGTTGTTACCCAGGCTGGAGTGCAATGGCGCGATCTCGGCTCACCGCAACCTCCGCCTCCTGGGTTCAGGCAATTCTCCTGCCTCAGCCTCCTGAGTAGCTGGGATTACAGGCACGCACCACCATGCCCAGCTAATTTTTTGTAGTTTTAGTAGAGACGGGGTTTCACCATGTTGACCAGGATGGTCTCAATCTCTTGACCTCGTGATCCACCCGCCTCGGCCTCCCAAAGTGCTGGGATTACAGGCGTGAGCCACCGGGCCCGGCCTTGAGGCCTTTATTAAGGAAAATAAGGGTTAGTTGAACACAAGCACTTGGATACTGCACATTGCCACAGTCTATCTGATGAGACTGCTACTAAGTCATTAAGGAGGTTATAGCGGATACACTGTACAAACGGATGATTCACATCTCAACAGGACGGTGTGGGAATTTATTTTATTTTATTTTATTTATTTATTTATTTTTTTTGAGACGGAGTTTCGCTCTTGTTACCCAGGCTGGAGCGCAATGGCGCGATCTCGGCTCACCGCAACCTCCGCCTCCTGGGTTCAGGCAATTCTCCTGCCTCAGCCTCCTGAGTAGCTGGGATTACAGGCACGCGCCACCATGCCCAGCTAATTTTTTTGTAGTTTTAGTAGAGACGGGGTTTCACCGTGTTGACCAGGATGGTCTCAATCTCTTGACCTCGTGATCCACCTGCCTCGGCCTCCCAAAGTGCTGGGATTACAGGTGTGAGCCACCGCGCCCAGCCCTCCCTGTAACCTTTTAAGTTTTTCCACTGCTAAGCTTCTTAGCAGGGAGGTTCTTAGGAACCTGGACCTTAAGGCTGGAAGAGAGTGCTAAACTTCAAAGGACCAATTGCTGGCCGGGCGCGGTGGCTCACGCCTGTAATCCCAGCACTTTGGGAGGCCGAGGCGGGTGGATCACAAGGTCAAGAGATCGAGACCATCCTGGTCAACATGGTGAAACCCCGTCTCTACTAAAAATACAAAAAAAAAAAAAAATTAGCTGGGCATGGTGGCGCGTGCCTGTAATCCCAGCTACTCAGGAGGCTGAGGCAGGAGAATTGCCTGAACCCAGGAGGCGGAGGTTGTGGTGAGCCGAGATCGCGCCATTGCACTCCAGCCTGGGTAACAAGAGCGAAACTCCGTCTCAAAAAAAAAAAAAAAAAAAAAGGGA